>NW_017537376.1:93568-103841 GCF_001853355.1 Bactrocera latifrons | reverse complement strand
AATGCGTCCATCAGAAGTAATTGTATCAGGTGTTTCAGATCCCATCAAAATCTCATTTGGACTGTCAACGAACTGATCTTCAAAATCACTTTGAACATTGTCCTCTAGTACTACATCCTCCGTTTCACTTCCTTGATCAGATGAAATCGATTCATTATCTAACTCTTCCAAAAGAGCAGCTATTTGTGAGTCATCAATTGAATTTGAAGATGCCATTATATATTTTAGCAAATTAAATCTAAAAACCAAAAACCTAGTAAGCCGAACACAAAAAAGTAAATAAAACATACATGCGATTGAAAAACCAAAAAGTCACATTAAAGATAACGATACATCTTTTCGACGTACGATTTAAAAAAATGTGTACGTCGTTTCGACGTACGTTATCTTTCTAGGGTAAAGGAATATTTTGTTCAAAAAAATGTTATATTCACTTAAGTAAAGGTTGTTTATTAGACAAAAATAGAATAATACTTACCTTCCAAACAATTCTTTTTCTACTTCTCCCAAGCTTTTCTGATTTTGTTTCTATTATGATAATCTGGATGACGCAGATTCCACAAACATTCTTTATTTCACACTTTTCAACGCGATTCGCTTAACTGAATCAAAAATTTTGATCGCTTATTTTCGCTGAAACCGCTTTTCGCTGAATCGCTGCACGGTAAACACCTCCGTATGGATTTATGTATTTGAGCGCTATCAAATCCGCTCGGTCATAAACGTAGCCTAATAGATTTTTGTTATAATTTCTTTGTTATCGATTTGCATATTTTTTTTATATGTAGACCGATTATTATCAGCTGACAAGTAACAATCGTTCAGCATACATACATACATAGTGCACATCACGGTAGAGGACCATGGTCATTGGATTTAATGTAGGTTTATACAATGACCATGGTGCATATGGATTGCCATTTCCAATAGTTTATGTTTATTTCATACATTTGCCTTTGAATAATACATACATATATATATATATCTATTTACGTATGTACAAACAAGTCTCAATAGTAGTACAAATTGACTGTCGATGCAACAAACGTCCAATTTTTTTATTACAAAAACAATGGAGTCTTATGAATTAAAAGATAAGGATTATAGAAGTTGGAAGCCCAGTTATGGTGAATTGCCAATGGAGGTAGGAATTGAAGTTATTTAATGACATTATTTCAGTGTTCACGTGATATTCAATGATGGTATATATATATAGTATAGTATATAAAACTTTAAAGTTATACATTTGTGATAGTTCGAAAGAGTTTAAGCTTAAAACATATCTATTGCAGATTATTCAACACATATTTCGTTTCTTAAGCTTCCCAGATGTACAGGTAGCCGGAAAAACTTGTCAGCGATGGCGTGAAGCTTCATTTAATACTGAATTTTCTACCAAAAATATAATTCGATTTTCAAAAGTTTGCCTTTCTGACAGAAGCTCCCCTGCTAAAGACTTTCTAATGAGCAACAGACCTTTTCGCAATTACCACTTTGAAGAAGTTACTTTTGGCCCGATAAAAAACATAATGAGTCATATTGGAAATACTGCAGAGGAAATAATATTTGATAATGTTGATGTAGGTGACAAACAGTTTTATGCTATAATGAGCCTTTTGCCAAAAATTCGTGCAATAACTATAACTCGTTGTTCGCCGCTTTTCATGTCTGGTTCGTTTTTAGACAACATTGATGATCGCTTGTCTGTCTGCATAAATTTTTGCAGAATACAAGATCTTTCCTTGAAGGATAATCAATACTTATCAGATGCCATTTTATTACGCATTACAGAAATGATGCACAGTATTAATACATTGGATTTATCTGGATGTCATATTGCATATCACAATGCTATTCAACGACGGTTTTATCCCAACGATGTAGACGTCACACCAAGTGAATGTATATTGACGTTTAAGGTCATTATGAGTATAATATCAATGCATCACCAAAATTTACGTAGCTTAAATCTTAGTAATACATTAATAAGTCCTCCATCCCTAATTGCTTTAAGTGATCTGAGTTTCAAAGGGTTCCTATTACAAAATGTGRGGCTTGCTAATTGTAGGCAAGTAAACAATATATCACTTCAGTCATTTTTAAAAAAACAGAATAAGCTATTGACACTGGACTTGTCCGGCACCATCTGCGTTAATGATAGTTGCATAGATGTAATTGTAAAGAATCTTCCATTACTGCAAGAACTAAATATTTCCGGCTGCATTAATATTACAAACAATGGTTCATCATTGTTGGGTGAGCTTAAATACCTAAAATCTTTAAACGTGTCGCGATGCGATGGTATACAATCAGAAGGTCTTACCAATGGGGTCGCAGCGAAACCAAATGCAACACTTTTATATCTGCAAATGGCTCATTTGCAGGTATGCGAAGAAGCTATAATGGTACTAGCGCAAAATCTTCCAGAACTCCGTGTTTTGAATCTATCGCATTGTGTGAATGGTGTTACCGATGAATCAGTTCAATGCATTATTCAAAACTTGCGTTGGTTAAGAGACTTATCTTTGGAAAATTGTTTTCGGGTAAGTTGTAAATTGGCACAGCCCTATGCGAATTCCGACGATATTAAAAAATAAGAATTTATTTTCTAGATTACAGATGTAGCATTGACAGGCATTAATATTTCGCAAGGAGTTCTTGCGCCAAACTCACAGAATTCAATTGATAAACTACATCAATTCTCACTTTCTTCTTTAGCTGAAGGATATATTTCAAACGATAGCAATCATTCAATAAAGATTTCGTTAAGGAGTAAAGCCGAAGAAGATATAGTTCGAGATGCTATAAGAAAAAAAGCTATGGTTGCAACTTATGAAATGAACTCGATTAGAGAATGTGATATGGAGGGCTACAGTATTAAAGAGCTCCAAGGACTAAAGTCTTTATATTTAGGCGGTTGCAATAAAATATCAGATGTTTCTTTAAAATATGGACTAAAATTTGTGGAATTACAAAATTTATCGCTTTCAAATTGTCAACAAATTTCGCTCACAGGTATTGAGCAAATGGTACATGCTTGTCCTTCAATAGAGACACTTGATCTGTCTGATTGCGAAAGTATTAATGACAAAGCTATACAATTGATTACAGTTAATCTTACTAGACTTCGAGCGTTGCATATCAATGGATGCAGCCAGCTAACTGATCACACTTTAGACGCTATTTTAGTAAACTGCAAAAATCTTCAGGTAAATAATGCAACTTTATTCAGTATTATATTTTTAAAGTATTAAATATTTAAATTTTTATTATTTTTAAAAATATTCGTTACTTTATTTTTATGAATATTTGAAAATTGTAACTATATATTTGCCAAAATTTTGCTTACTTTTTTTTTGCTTAAAATATTCTTATTTATTGAATATGCTTGTTTGCAACGTAACAATAAGTAATAAATCCTGAATACAGGGTGGCTGATGAATTTTACTACATTAAGAAACTCAAATTATTATTATTTTTTTTAGTGTATGAAATTCATTTTTCTTTTATTCATGTTAAAGCTCATTCAATTTTATTAAATATAGCTTAATTAGTTTTAAAAATAATGGAATTTTAATGCTCCCCCTGCTCGTTGATGCATGTGCAGCATCTTACCAAAAAGTTGTTCATTACTGCTTGGAGAGTTGAGACAGGAATAGCCGCAATTGTTTCTCGAATGGGTTGCCTTAGTTCATTCAAATTTGTTGGTTTTGCTTTGTTTGCAATAACCCCACAAGAAAAAGTCAGGTGCAGTAAGGTCAGGCGACCTGGGTGGCCAACGGAATATGGAGTTTGTGGATATCAGCTTATTGGGAAATTTTCGTCGCAATTCTGTCATAACAGGTTTGGTCTATGTGAGGAGCTGCACCATCTTGCTGAAACCACACAGAGTTGAAAGAAATTCTCATTCGTAATTCTGGATAGAAAAACTCTCAGCATGCTCAAATAACGGTCTCCAGTAACCGTAACGGTGTGACCGTTTTCTTCGAAGAAGTAGGGCCCGACAATGCAAAGTGATGAAACTGCACACCACACTGTGACACGAAGTGCATGCAATTCCGTCTCATAGAATATCTGTGGGTTGGAAGCACTCCATATTCGACAATTTTGTTTGTTTATGTTGCCGTTTAAATCGAAATGGGCCTCGTCAGACATGTTGAACATGTTTCCATCCTCTTCCACCATTTGAAGCATCTTCTGGCAAAATTTCAAGCGAATCGGCAAGTCTGCAGCGTTTAGTTTGTTGGCCATTTGAATTTTATATGGGAATAAGTCCAAATCTTTGTGCATAATTGACTGTAATGACTGTCTGCTTACACCCATTTGAGCAGATAAGCTTCTTGTCGAAACACGTGGTTTGTTTTGTATGGCAGCATTCATTCATTCATTGTTTGGCAGCAGCTACAGCAGCGATTGTTTCCTCAATTCGAACTGAAGGGTTTCGATGGTAAGGTCTTCTGTTGACTGTCCCATGCTCGGCAAAGTTGTTTACAAGTCTCATTATGGTCCATCTGCTCGGAGGATTGCGCCAAACGTGCGCCTATACTCTCTTTGAACCGAAACTATGGACTCCAGTGCATAATAGCGGCGGACAACCCAAATTCTTGTTTCAGTGTCCCAGTTATCCATTTTTGTTAAATGTAAAAGTCAATCTGCAAAAGTTATTTAATTTTTTTTTTGGTAGCGGCTTTCAGCAGCCACCCTGTATATTTTGATATAATATAAATCTCTTAAAACTAGACAACCGAAGGGTCTTTTTGGTAGTGTTTTTATATAAAGGCTATCTTATGTTTAATCGGGTTTGATTACCTTATTGCATTCGACGTTCTCCACATTGATTCCTTCATATTTATGGACACTTATAGAAGTCCGCGTGAATCGTCTTCACATGCCCACTACTGAAACTTGGGAAGCCTGCTCATTTCCTATCCTCAGTAGTGAAAATTATGAAGACCTTATTACTTCCAACCTCCAGACACCATCGGAGTCTACCCGAACACCAGCACGGCTATCAAGATAGCATTGGACTTGTCGAAAGCCTGTGACACTGTGAATCACACAATGCAACTTGAAGACACCGAACAAAAATAGCAGTCCATCCAGGACTAAAGAGCTAATAACCTGTCTAGAGAATTAAAAAGGGGTTTCGGTTCTCGCTACTCGCTACTGTTTTATCACTACATTTCCACAACCACAATAAGAAGTTCTATAATCTCACCATCGGCTAGCATATTTACGAAATGGATGAAGAAGTAACGACTGGCCCTCAATAGATGATGAGAAAATTCCGACGGTTAAAATTTTAGGTGTTACACTCTTTCACTTTGCACACAACCGGGATTGTCACGAAAGTACCTAGCCATAATAGGATCCTCGATTTTCTGGGCGGCAGCAGTTGGGGTAAAGACGAAAAGACTTTGTTGGTAACATACAAACATATATGGAGAAGTTGCAGACCTGTCAGAACGGCCATACTCCGGAGTATAATTGGATTTATCCCATCGAACATGAACACATTGAGGCCCGCGTGCTTCTTGTAAGGAAGCATAACATTTTTCTCTCTGAGCAGGTCCTGTTCGGTTTCGCAGAAAATATCCCTGGAGTCACCTGCTTGGGCGGGAGCCGCCTCCTAGAACTAAGATATTTTTCAATTAAATCCGCCACGTAAAAAATGCACCCAATGAAAAAGAAATCACCGTTAGGAGTAATGGTCCACTTTCAAACGGATATTATTTGCCTACCCAGAGGATTCTTGGTCATACGTAAAATAATGTATGAATTTGGTATACCCACAAAGCTAATACGGCTGTGTAAACTGATGTTGAGCAATACCAAAAGCTCCGTCAGGATCGCGACAGACCTCTCCGAACCGTTCGATACAAAACGCGGTTACAGACAAGACGACCAATTTCGTGCGATTACATCAGTCTCGAAATCCAACGCAAAATAACTTGCCAACAGCTACTTCGGACTAACTGACACATGACACCCTTATGAGACATGTATTACGTCACACTATTGTTGTGCCATTCTCAAAAGTAGATGTGAACACATTCTTACCTGGTGGAATGTCTGCTGTATATAAGAAATGTAGAGCCATGTGTTAGGCTCGGTAGTACATCAACCCTTATCAGACATTAATCTGATGTGGAAAATCTACTAAGTTTCCTATTTTTAAAATAAGACTACTGTTTTATGCAACTCAAAAAGAGATACTGTTTTCATTTTATAACCTTCATGCCACAACTTATCGAGTACCTGAGCTACGCAACTTGCTTCGTTAGAATTATATCATTTTCGTGGAGGAAAGGAGGCAGCTTTGATAGTAACTTTGCAAATACTTGCATGCAGCTTTTTCCATGAATTTGGATAATATTCGAAACTAATAATTTCATTAAAGAATGGGTTTTTTTTGGGTAATTTTCTTATATTTGAATACGATTATTAACTTGTATATATGTAGTTCTTTCTGACATTTATAATTCTATCAATTATTATTTTTTAATTCTAATAATCCAATTAAAATATATTACATTCTACTACTTATCATGCTATTATATTATGCAAAAATTGTTTTAATAAAAACTGCAATTTTATAAATTTTTTTATATGTTTGTAGACACTTTCAATACATCGCTGTCGACGTATATATACTGATATTGAAGACAGACTTTCAGAGATGTCTACATTACGTGATTTAGAAATAGATAATTCATCAAATATAGACAATGCTTGCTTACTTCGATTGAAAAAACGTCTTGATTACTGATACTTCGCAGTCATTTCTTTTGATTTGTTTTTGTATTATTTTCAGTTGAATAATAATGTTTAAAATGCGAAGGCATTTTAATATAGCACGATGTTATAAGTATTTAGATGTATGTATTGAAGTTTTGTTAAATTAGTACGTTTGAAATAAAATATTTAAAACATTTTTCACTGTTTGGTTAGCACTCGTTGGCAACATGTTGGCAACTTACATTTCACTGCTTGTGGGTCTTAAGGCCTGAGCAGATCTTAAGCTTGCTCCATCCATTGTATGTATTACAATTTGGACGGAGCCTTTTACCGCAATGCTATTACGAGTCAGGAGAATACGGAGCAACCGACAAACTTAAAGCAAGATCAATACAAAGTTAGATCACCATTATCTCGATCAAGAAACCCCGATTTTGTTTCCGTGGACAACCGTGCCTTCGTTAACTTTAAATTGGCTTTACAGAATTTACTGAAAACACCTTCCCCCCTCTACCAATTCCTGCGGACGTTACCGTTGGCGAACGTCCGCGAAGTGATCGCAGCAGCTACCTCTCGCTTCATTCCGGTTGGAAAAATTGCGGAACTCCGGCCTAATATCCCAGCCGAAACAGCTGGATTATCTAACAAGCACGTGATCCCCGAATAAGGGATCTCAATTTGGAGATTCGGCAATTGGTAAATCAACACAAGCGGACAAAATAGATAGAGCACGTGAAGTCTTGCAACCTCTCCACCGGTGTGAGTAAGCATTGGTCTACTGTTAAGGCTTCATCTAATCCAAACGGACATGATGACCGAGTGGAAGTTCAATTCAATGGCCATTCCTCTTTGGACCAAATAGAAGTGCGCAAATTATTTTAGCCGGCACTGCACACTTCGGTAGACAAAACCAAATGTTACCCAACGGCTGCGAAAAATGCCAAAAGACTGCGCACCATTTACTTACAAGAAGTGCACGAGCTATTTTAGCTACAGTAGTGAAGACACTTAAGGTCTTGCTACTCACGACATTCACTTACCACCTGAGCCTAGCAAACCATCAGCATGGCTTGCGAAAAGTGCACAGTACCACCACAGCACTTAGCATCATAAACGCTCAGATAGTTGGTTGGACTTATCAAAAGCCTTTGACACAGTCACTCAACGCTACTAAACGACATTGAAAAAACTACCTGAGCGGTTGTCAATCATCCGTACCATTTCGATTAATAAATTCATAACGAGAAGAATTAAACAAGGTGTTTCGCAGGGTAATGTCTTCTCCTCGCTATTGTTTAACTTCTATATCTCAAAACTCTCACGCTCACCAAAGAGACTTTCCATAACCTCGTACGCTGATGATTACACGATATTGACATCTGCTCCACCAAATCCACAGCGACCATATATATTTACAAAGTGGACTAAGGAGTATAGTTTAGACCTTAATATTACAGTCAATAATCCTAAGATTTTAGATGTCACACTATATTACTGAGCTAATTGCCAAAGTACAGAGGTGCAAATATATCGTCCAGACGCTGTTGGCAACTTACAAGGCAATCGTCTGGCCGGTCTCCGCCACACCAATATGGTCGTCTGGATGCAGTAGAACGCAGACTATGAAGCTTCAGACTTGTCAGAATACTGCTCTCCGGACTACGACAGGATGCCTCTTGATGTCTCCCATTGAACACCTACATAGTGAAGCCTGTATGCTCCCAGTTAAAGAGCTCATCTCCAGGCAGTTCCTGCTGGGATGCTTTCGCAGAAATCACCCCTGAAGGCACCTGCTGGAGTGGAACCGCCAAGTAGGAACATCAAGAGGTCATGCCTCAATTCCGTCATTGACATTAGACAGTACGCGGACCAGATTTCGTACGCAAAAAACTTCCGACAAGCATTGACCGCTATTCACAGTGGATCCATCAATATAATCACCGACTCCCTTCCAGTGAATGGCGTACTCGGAGTCAAACACCCACCCATCGAAAACGAAGAGCTCAAGTTGCCGCGTTATTTTCTGTATACAGTATCAAATTAAACTGCTACTTATACAGAATAGACCTCGACATATCCAATATATGTCTTGCATATAATGAGTCTCCGCATGACACTGGCCATCTCTTTGCATGCCCCATCTACTCCACTCATCTAACACACCTCTCCTTTTGATCCGACCCCGTCGAAATAGCACGTTTCTTTGGTCATCCATTAAATGACATCGACAACTCAGCTAATCCTTACCTTCCTAAGCAGCTATAACACAGGACGATCATCGTATCTTTGGACTTGTCAAAAGCCTTTGACACAGTCAAACATATAACGCTTCTTCAGTACATTGAAAAATACACCGTCCCTCCAGAGTTGAAGAAGTGGACTATAAACCGTTAGAGCGGAGAGCAATCATCAACGAAATGACTATCCGTTCCCACGGCAGTAGAGTCTACGTAACCGGAGCGGACCCGGGCAAGGACTGTCAACTCGGCATAATTCTGTCGCTACAGCAACAACAACGAAATGACGATTACGATGGTATTTCGTATAGGATTTTATGGAGTGTACTCTGTGCTCATCGTAATTAAAATGATTCCATCTTATCAGTGTGGCCTCCGATCTGGTAAACCAACAATTAACCAGATATTTACGTTGCTAAAACTTTTGGGATCCAATAGAAACAGATCAACATAAGCCTCACCGTTGTCGATTTCAATGTCCTTTCAAAAACACAATCGGTATTCGTGTCTGAATTTTAACTTTTTTCAAAACCTATCCGGCTACGAAGAATGACGTTGAGCGTCACCACCACCTCCGTTAGAAAAGGGTAAGCAAGCTGTTCGATACCAAACGAGGTTTCAGACTAGGCGACTCTTTATCGAGCGGTTTCTATAATATAATGTTTGTGAACATAATCAGGGCTACAGACTTTAAAAGTACTGACACAATCTTTTTTTGAGAAATTTAGAAAAAAAAGCGAAGCAGATGGACCTTGTGGTAAACGAGTAAAAGATGAAGTACTTCCCGTCATCAAAAAAAAGGATCTCAACGATTGGTAGATCGTCATTGTTTATACTTTTAGGTTGTAAAAGACTTCGCTTACTATTACCAACAGATAATTAAAAGGAAAAGCCTTATGTTGGAAAACCAAACTTTCGTTCAGTAGATTACTCGTAATACACGTCCTATGTATGATGCAGAATATATGCGGATACCTTAAAGGGCATACGGATGGCTGTGCTGCCCTTGAACTACCCCGCGGAGACTCTAGAGGCGGAGGAGCTCACCGCCCTWCAAGAYCTCCTCATGGAAGAGGTGTACAGGGGTTGCAAGGACCCGGTAGCCTTCCATGGGGTATACTTCAAAGGCGGGTTCATGCAGATCGACTGCAAAGACGCAGATAGCGTCAAATGGCTTCGGGAGACCGCTCCCAAGCTGACGGGCTGGAAGGGCCCCACCCTTTGCGTCAGAAGGGGGGAGGATATCCCGATCATGCACTGCATGACGGTACTCCTCCCCAGATGCGAGGGGAAACCCT
>NW_017537376.1:84034-92848 GCF_001853355.1 Bactrocera latifrons | reverse complement strand
AGCATATTCCAAGCGGAGGTATTTGCCATAAGTCGGTGCGTAGAGCTAAACCTCCAGCGCGGCTATCGCAACGAACGTATAGCCATACTAAGCGATAGCCAAGCGGCACTCAGGGCGATCTCATCATACGAGGTAAAATCGCTATTGGTGCAGGAGTGTATAGATCGGCTGAATAGTCTGGCAGAATGCAACCAAGTGCACCTTATCTGGGTGCCGGGCCACAAAGGCATTGCCGGAAACGAACTGGCCGATGAGCTTGCCCGCACTGCAGCATCYACAAAYATGGTAGGGCCAGAACCCTTTATAGCGGTAGGTCCCCACACCATAAAGGAACAGTTCCGCAAGGATGCAGCRGTGGGTAGGGAGATACATTGGCAAAAACTTCCTGGCTTGCGTCACGCAAAGCTGCTAATGAAGGGTTACAACCTCAGGAGGTTTAAACTCATAATCAAACTCCCAAGAGACAAAGTCAGGCTACTGGTCGCCTTCTACACCGGCCATTGCAAACTCAAGAAGCACTTATTTAACATGGGCCTAGCTTCTTGCGCAAATTGCCGGTTTTGCGACTGGGATTCCGAAACCCCAGAACACCTGCTAATGGATTGCCCAGCAATCTGCAGACGCAGGATTAAGGCCCTTGGATCCATGTTTCTATATAGGGATCACATCTCCTCATTAGCACCTAGCAGAATATTGGAATTCATCAATCTGCTGGGGCTAAGTGAGACGCTGTGAGTTAGTAGAGGGCACAATAGACCCTAGGTCGCGGTGCAATCCTCAATCTTTATCTTATCTTATCTTATCTTATGATGCAGAAACATTTATGTGTCGAATAGCGATGGCCAGTTCGTGGAGCGTTCGAGGAAATAGCTCTCAAAAAGATTTTTGGCTCACTAAGAGTGGGAAAAAGTGAGTACCGGATTGAATGATGGCCTTGATCAACTTTTCGGCTATGTGGGAATAGTGCGGACATGTTGCTTGAGAAAAGAGCAGCGCCTCACAAAATGTAGAAAGGTCAAGTAGATGATGTATGTAAACTTGAAGCCTCCAATTGGTGCCGACGTGTGCAATGCAGAGACGATTGTCAAAGACACTACCCTCAGTCAAACATAAAATGATATGAAACTCTTTTCTTAATCTCTCGCTTTGCAGCTGGCAGGGGACCCTGAACATATCATTTTATCTTTGGCTCAGTTATATTCTGTATTTCACTTTCAAACAGAGATAAATTCAATCGAAACTGTTTGATTCGAGAGAGAGCTGTCAAAACTAGCATTTTTTATAACATTTGCAAATGATAAAACTGTTGGAAAATATTAAATTGGGCTTTTTATAAATAACTTTTGGGTATTTTGCAATTTCCACACTACCACTGAGGATTCAAATAGACCGTTTGCCATATTATTTTTGGATGCTTGGTTCCCCAGCAGGTCTTTATCACCCATATATACAAATATTTTTACAAACAGCCGATATCTAATTCGACAAAGTTTCAGCAACACACAAATCGTTTTAGCGATATTCTTCTGACATCCCGCCTTTTTCACTCACTGCTGATTGACGGGACCCTGATTGTGTTTCGTTGCCAGCTCAGAAAAAAGATCAGGGTCTGCGTCCCACATAGTCATTCACACTCAAAATTGGACACTACGAAAATATACTGACTCCGTATTTTTCTTAACTATTTTTTTTAAATTTGCATACATACTGATATAATCGCAATTTCTCTGTATTTAAATTCATTAAGTTGTATTCTAACAAAATATCTTTTTTTAGTACAGTTTAAATATGGAGTTAAAGTTATTTGTCTACTATTTAACATAAAATAAATGGATGGAAACACGCATTTTATATCCCCTTCAGACCTGACACTAAACTACTGAATTTTTCCCCCCCAATTTTAGAACATAGTCTTTATCTGGTATAAAAATATATTCGCCATCTAAATTTTTGTGTTTCAATTTCCTTCTAGGGTTTCGAGGACCCGCACATTTGATGCATCTCCGTCTGATTTTGTTTGAAATAAACAAACCCACGCATGCTAACTATTTAAACTTTTTATTTATTTTTTGGTGTGATAAATAGTGAAACAATTCTTTTTCTTATTTAAGCATAAATATACATCGAACTTGCTGCATCGCGTGCGCGTACGTGACTTATACTCTTTTCGACGGCACATACGGGCTGATTTTAGGTCAGATTCTTCTGGCTAGTGATTGATACCATCTAGCCGCTTTTCAGGGCATGGTTGGTCTGCTGGACGGTATCGTTTAGAAGGTGGAGTTAAATCAACGTCGCCGGATTCTGATCCAGAGCACCACTCCACGTTCGTTTTAGTTTGATCTGCTACCAAAGCTTCTGCTAGCGTAGGCCGAAAACTTAGCAAATCGTGTATAGCCTTTGGTGGTGTTCAAATTTCCCGACAAAACTTACGATACTCCATCCAAGCATTGCAACACGCTAAGTCAATGAAATGAACAATTACCTTTAGTGTCCACTTTCGGGTTTTAAAAAATGTTCGGTACGCTTCCATTTCTTGGTCGCAAATGTCCACACCACCCATTAACTTATTGTAATGCTGGACAATATTTGGACGAGCAATTTTGATGAATTTTTTTTCTTTTTTGCACCAACGACGAACGTCATCCACTGGACTGCATTCCATTGTACAACGACAACTTTGTCATTTGGATCACAAAATTCCTCCATATCTCCTCTTTTCATTTTTTTGTCGTTGGTCAAACTGACACATTTTATGCGGTTTCGCATAATTGTTCCAGTTCCGCAAATTCCATTTTCCAGAAGCTTTTCTAACAGCGGCAAAGTAGTAAAGTATCTGTCAAAAAATACTTTTGACTCTTCTGGTAAGGTTTGTGTCAGACGCAAAACAAATGCGGGACCGATTCCAATATTTTCCTCTGGTAGAGGTGTTGTCTTGTCCTGATAAATCTCGAAATCGAGAACAAGTCCATCTGATGTGGTCAATACTTCGTTTTTCAATCCTACGCATAACAATCGTATCCAACTGTATCTACTGCATAACAATCGTATCCAAAGAGAAATTCAAAGTATTTGAAGAAAACTTACTACAATTTTTAAACTTACAACTTCCTCTGCAACAGGCATATCGATAATTGGTTTGCAAAAAACTTTCCTTCTCCAAATCGGTCGACGACTTGAACTCTGTAACAGTGTCTATCAGAAGAAGGTGCATCTAAAAATCACACCATCATACAATGGGTCAATATTTTCTTCGTGACCTAACTCAGGAAGCACTGTACCTACGTTTCCTTCAATATCTGCTTCTTCCTCGCCTTCACTGTCGGTGCTTCCGATGGCTCATAATTTTTGTCTCGTTCTTCATCATCGCTACTAAAATCGGGGGCGTCTAAGGCCTCTAACACTGCCAAAATATCATCCTCTGTAAGCATTTCCTTGAAATGAAATGCAAGAAAAAGCACTTGTGTTTAGTTACTTAAGACCTGATACGCACAATTGATGCACTTGTTAAAAAGTGCGGCTAAAACATACTTACTTTGCAGTGAATCACTCCTATTCATTTTAAATATTAGAACTTACTAGTTTTTTAGTTATAATATGCACTCTTCACTATTTTTTCACTCATAATATTTTACTAATATTAAATACAACTTACCGCCGCAACTTTCTTTGAAAATATCGAAATACAACTTAAGAATTTCATCACCACGTGGATAACGGTAAACCGAATAGCGAAACAGTTCAAAAAGAAAATGTACACAATAATCAGCACAATCGATGGATTTCCGCCTTTTTAACATACGTGCATAAATAGTAGAGATCTTGACATTGAAACATGACCGCACAATTGATGCATCACGATCTGAAAGGGATATAGTTGAATTTTTGAAATTTAAATGGAAATATTTCTAAAACCAAAGTCAGCGGCAACTATATATTTCTTTGTTCTTGATCTGCAGGACCTCCTCTATCCGTACATACCCATTTTAACACTGAAACCGGGGGATGCTATGTTTTCTCAATAAATCAACTGATTGATGCGATGTGTAGAAAGTGCACATTCTTTACAGAACGTGGATTTTCGTAATAAAGTTGGTCGATTGTAAATATTATTCCTAAAGCAGTAGTGATTGAAACTAAGGTACTAGCATATGCACAGCTTCGAAGAGTTGTTTCAAGCCTAGTCAAGGAGATTTTAACCTCACCAGTAATAACAAGGCAAAAAAAAAAATTCAAATCTATTTAAAATAAAAGAACAATGTATAAAAAAAATATACTGGCAACTGGTTAACGTGCAAATATTCTTTAAAAAAATTCCTCATATTTTGGTGAAAGTTGAAATGAACTTTTATCTAACCATTTATAAGTTATCATCGGTAAATTGGTGAAATGAAATCTGATATCAAAACTATAAATACTTATAAATTTTAAGTCATGGTAATTATATTATTATTAAAAAGTAAATAAGTTAATTATGATCTTCATCCCGCCCAATATCTACCCAAGTTATTATTTGATGGCCATCTTTATCTAAATCATCAAATTGCAGGTACTGTACACTATCTACTTCGGCAACATCTTCTGTGTGCTCAGTAATTAATTGCAGTGCTTTGCCATCACTTGAATTTGAATCTTGTGAATTTGAGTTCGCGGGAAGGTCGTTAGTTTCATTACACAAGTCAACAAGGCTAATTTCTTTTTTTGAATTTAGCGGCCTTTTGCCACTGATATGTGGTTGGTTAATAATAATGGTATCGGTTGTATGTTGAGCAAGTTTCATATGTGTCAACAATAAAGGTTTGCGCATAAAGCCGGCACCGCATTTCAGACATTCGTATGGCTTTTTTGTACTATGTACGTAACGGTGAGCATTGCGATTGGCGCAACTGTTAAATTCTTTACCGCATATTTCACAAGTATATGGTTTAGTATTGCCGTGTATAAGCATATGCTTTTTTTTATGTTCAGGATAAACAAATGAAGAACCGCATATTTCGCATTCGTGAGGACGCACACCTGTGTGTACTGCATTGATATGATATTGCAACAAACGGCGTCTTTTAAACGAACGGTCGCACTGATTGCACTTGTGTAATTTCTCATTTAAATGTGTGGACTTTCGGTGCGTCATCAAGTTGGAACGCTGAGCGAATGCGGCATCGCACATATCACATTTGTAAGGTTTCTCTCCCGTATGTATTCGTTCATGATCTTTAATTTCAGCACGACGTGCGAAAGATTTTCCACAAGTTCGACATATGAACGGTCGCTGACCAGTATGCACAATCTTATGAACATCTAAATTGTGTTGGGTACTAAAGGTCTTTGAGCAAATATCACAAATGAATGACTTTTCTCCCATGTGAAGCTTCTTATGATGAGTGAAGGTTTGTTGGTTAAGAAACGCTTTATTACATTTATCACATTTATATGGGCGTACGCGTTCACTATGAATTTTCATATGCCCTTGCAATGTATATTTTGATGCGAAGTCCTTTGAGCATTTTGCGCACTTGTATGGTCGACGGCCGGTATGCATATTCATGTGATCAAGCAACACTTTTCGGCAACTGTATCTCTTCTGACAATCCGAGCATTCGTATTGTAAGGAAACGTTACTGTGCGTTTGTTTGTGTACACGCAACAATTGATTATCGCTAAAAACTTCTTGACATTCTTCACACTGATATGCTGCATTTTCAACTTGTTTGTTGCTAGACAAATTTGAATGCATACTTTCTATATGCTCTTTTATGCTTTCAATAGAAAGAAAACCAGCAGAACAAATCTCACAAGGATAAAAACTTAAACCATGGTTTTTGAGCATATGCTCTGCAAATGGTTCTGGTGCCATTGTCTTTTGTTCCTCGCACAATAAGCAAAAATATAGATTATTCACTTGTTCGAAAACCATTTTAATTTGCGCATCCAATGTCACAACTTTCACATCTTCATTGTTGTCAGTTGTAATTGTACAATTTACAGCTATGTGAAAAAAAAAAAAAATATCGGATTAAATAAATTTCAGGAAACGAAAAATACATTTATTAAAAACTATAAATTGGAATATTTCTCTAGTGATCCCTTCGCGCCTGATCCGTGCACCAGCTTAGTTTAAGATTTCAACATACTATAATGAAATTTCTATTTGAATACTCTGCTATGTCAGAAATTGTGGTGTGTGTGGTGTTGTGGAATCTGATAATTGTCGGAATCAGAAATGAAACCTATCAAAAAAGAAGTGGGTATCAAGAATTCAGATATTATTGGTTTGATCAGAAACAAAACAAGAAGATAGTCGCTCACAGATTTAAATGAAAGTCTTAATTATTAAGTTTTTGGAAAAAAACGGATATTTAAAGATATTAGATTTACAAAACGTAATTGAACACCCAAATGCGTCTTTATTCATTCGATAAATGTTATCTCTTAGAATCTTCTTTTAAATCGGAACTCATTACCAACTTTAATACGATTACTTCCAAATGTATTCATTTGCAAATTTTGCCACATTAGTAAACAGCTGACTCGAATATTGGTTTTGCGTATGTTCAAAAAGACGTCTTGGATTAAAATTTCCAAGTGAAACGTAAAATGATGAAATAGCCAATCTTACTTTACTGAACATGGCCGCCACGAGTGAATCACGTCATCCCAATTGATAGATTCCAAGTGATTCTAACAAAATTTGAATAAAATGTATCTAATTTGTAGCTGCGCTTTATATTTAAAACGGAGGGCTCAAAAATGGTAGATGGAATTGTTGCTGATCTGGTCGACGCAATCAGCAGGTTGCAGAAATTATATTGAAGAAAAGCAGTGACAGTCAAGCAACACTTCAGAGAATCTCGGTACTGAAGTGTATTAAATCGCTATTATCAGCAAACGCCTGGACTTCGCAATACAAAGTTGTTTCTGAGAGTATACAACATAAAAAGTTCATGAAACTACTTTTTCTCTCATGTGACAAACTTAGACAACTAGAGACGATGTTCCCGGGCTAATGTAGGCTAAGTCGTCTGCACAAATTGCGTATCTGTTGTACAGATCAATGTCAGTTCCCCGACTTTACGGCCTTCGCATGTCTTTCACAAATTATGCTACTAAGAAAGATATGATTCAATACATATAATTTTATACCTACAACTGTTATAACTTTCATCTGGATCACATATCGAGGGTTCTTTGTCAACAGAATGTATTAAGGGTTCAGAAATTCTGGAGTCGGCATTTTGCATATGGAAAATCATCAAATCTGTAAAAACCAAAAAGAATATATTAATAAATTATGCGCGCAATTTATCATTACAAAAAAGTAATATACTTTACAATATTTATTGTATGTATTATACTACACAAATATAGCGATATTTGGTAAATTTTTTTAGAACTGAACCCAAAAGTCATAATTATTTTTATATATTACCTACGTAAAGAAATTGAAAGAAGCCAAGGAAATACATAAAGAGGTAAAACGTCAGCCAGAAGATCGGATAGCCAGCAATTTTATATATTCATAAATTAAGGCTTGAAAAACAAAAAAAAAAATCAGTATTACATGGCAGTTGGGGTAGTATCGACCCAATTGTATCTATTAATAATTACATTACATACTAAAAAATGTTTCCTGTGTTTCATTAAGGTAGCACGTATTGAAGTAAAGTCAGGCGGATGTTCTATCTATTTTAGGTACAAGGATATGAACACGCTCTGTACTTTTCGTTGAGATAACTCAAATATTGGCTGATATATGCAGTATAAACTCACTCGGAAGTTCAAAAATCTCTATATTAGGCATATGGGGGCTCAATGAAGTATTGAGCCGATTCAACCCATTTTTAATTGCATATCCCATACATTGGCCGATATAGATACAGGTGTACACATATTTGGTGTCTTGGGGTTTAAACTATTTTGGTTGGATTTGAGCAATTTTTGCTTTAAAGGAATTATTAGTGTAAAATTGTATACCATTAGATTAACTACTGCTTGATTTGTGTACTGGATAGTACAAAATGGTATTTAAAATGTGTGAAGTAGGTATGGTTATTGTTCCATTTCCCCTATTTTCACACCGGCTCTTATAAAGCCCTCTCATACCATCTCGCATCTAAAATTAAAGTCGATGACGTATTTAGTTATTGATTTATTAAGCTTTTAGTAGTTTTTAATAGATATGGAGTGTGAGCGATGTTATCTTTCGATTACATCCATTTTCACACTATCGGTAGGAGTTCTTATAAAACAATAATTGCACTAGGCAAATATGGTTGTTGTATGGCTTATTAGAAGACGCGGCAACGACCACTTTTTCGTCCACAAGTGCACTTATTACTTCGATCCCATGTGCTAATTTAGAGTTTCATATCTTAATTTAGTGATTAGTTACGGCACTTTATAGGTTCTCGTTAATGACGTTTTGTAGGCAATGCTCCAATTATGTCCATCTACGAACTCATACTTTTTTAATAAGGAACGCGCTACCAAGCTTCAGCAAGATATCTCAATTTTTGCTCACTTGAAATTTACCACACCGAAATTGCGATTTTAGCGACAAAAAGTCAATTTTTCAAATTTAAATTTTTGCAATTATTTTTATGGTGTTCAATACCCAACATATTGATAAGAAAAAATTTAAAAAAAAATTGCTGTTGGCAACCCTGTTTATGTACAAAAAGCTGGTAATGTTTACAAATTTTTTAGTACGTGTTAATACAAGTGAAGCAGCAAAATTTTTATAAAATTAAAAACTGTTTTTTAATAATATATTCTTGTAAAAAAACTTTGTAAATATGAGTTCTATTACTCGAGGTG
>NW_017537376.1:65580-82249 GCF_001853355.1 Bactrocera latifrons | reverse complement strand
TAGAAGAGCATTTTCTCGCACGGATTAGCATCTATTACTGGTATAAATATTGATTTTTTGAAACATTTACACATAATCTTAATTGCTCTCTCCTCTGAATTTGAAATTAATGCTCAAAGGTTTCGTGATTATTGCATTAAAACCAGTGAAATATTTTTCCAAAACTACGAATGGTACTCTATGTCCGCCACAATACACAAAATATTAGTGCATTCGTCACAAATAATTGAGTCTTCAGTAGTACCCGTAGGTGTCCTGGCAGAAAATGAATCTGAGGCGCGAAACAAATTTTATAAAAAAGATCGAACTGGTCACGCTCGAAAGGATTCAAGAGTGCACAACATACTTGACATGTATCATAGAGCTATGGATAGCTCTGACCCATATATTTCAAGTTTATATTTGCAAGAACGTACAAATAGTTCAAAAAAACTTCCTTTTCCTCGACAAGTCATTGATCTTTTTAAAATGAATGAATTGCCACCAGAATTGTTATTACCTTCAACATCTCAAGAAGCCTCCAGCTGCAATTATAGTTATGATTCCGATGTAAGCTTAGAGTCGATAAATAATTATTCATTGGAATTAGAAGCGGCTGAAAACGAAGATTAAGATTAATCCATAAGCATTTACAACTTCTTTAAAATTATAAATTTATGAATTAAAAAATAAATTAATTTCTTGGTAGCATTCAATATTTTTTTAATAGTGGGCGCGGGCAGCCCATTTTTTCTAAAGCTTTTTTTGTCAGAAGAAGTCCGTTTTCAAAATTTGATGAAGCCAGCGTTTTGGTAAGTATTTTTGGCGACAATTTGGGTTTTGGATATAGGAAAAAGAGGGCGTGGACCTTTCAATTTTTTCTCAAGTTGCTTTTTTGTACCAGGAAGTACGTTTTGCCACTACTTTGAAAAAAGGGGGCGTGGCCCGCCCATTTTGTTCTCAAATCGATTTGTTTATCATTAGAAGTCTACACACCAAATTTGGTGAAGCTAGCTTGCCAGGAAGTATTTTTTGCCGCTAAAATCCCAATTTCGGCCATAGTGCACTGTTTGACACTCTTCGAAGAAGGAATGAATTCTCGCCTCTTAACTTCTTTAATTTACCGGCAGAAACTAGAGCATTAATTCAGTGTAAAAGGCGTGTACGAAAAATGTGGCAAATCAGTAGAAATCCAAATGCCAAAACTAATCTCAACAAAGCCACTTAAAAGCTGTTCAAATTATAGAAATAAGGAAGAATAATTGATGTTAGAAGAGTAAAATTTTGAATAATTTTTTCTAAACCCCGCGCTTACTCAAAATGGGCGAACATCTTCTACCCGTGCAAAGCGAAACCATATCTGGCAGCGATGGAATTCCAGTAGGCCCAGAAGCACTTAGACACTACGGAAGCAGTTGGAGCGCCAATGACATTCAACCTGAAAATAATCTGAAAGTCATACGGTCATACATTTAGAGGCAGCGAGTGAATCTGCGCGTGTTATGAAGCCAGCGCAGATAGAGGGCAGCGAAGTACCGTTTAGAAATTTACATCAGCCGAATATAGTACCGTTTTCACAACAACGAACAAATGATGCGACCCCGTTTCCAGATTATCAATGTGTACAGTTTGCGCCGCTTCAATGGTATACTGCGCCTGAAGCACATGCACGTATTCCGATGCCTCGCATAACACCAAACGATATGGATGCATGGTGCACATCGGTGGACTATTGGTTTAAGGCATGCAACATGAACAGCGACGCTCAACGTTATTATCAGTAAAAACGCTGAAAATACTCAACTTATTACCAACTCAGGCATTGGCATGTATGAGTTTCTCACGACTGAACTTCTCAAATATTTTGGTGAAAGGTATCATTGCAAAATTCAGCGATTATTGGAGGAGATGGTACTAGGTGATCAACGCCCGAGTCAACTATTTAATGCCATGAGACGACTGGCAGGAAATTCCTCTTCGAAAGAAACTCTTTGCGCCATGTGGATCCAACGCCTACCGGAATTAATAAGAGCAACTGTAATCGCACGCGAAGGTACTATATACCGACGCTATTATAGAAACATTAACCCAGCGTCAAATTTATTCATCATTGGATCACGCCGCCAGTACATCAGCTCAGACTCTACAAGACGCAATTTCTCAACTATCAAATACGATTCACGAATTACAACGCGAATTTGATAATATGTACACACGAGAACGCAGTCGCTCACGCACTAGTCGGATTTCCTCGACGACATAGTCAATCGAGTGAGCGAAAATAGTCCTCACACAATACAAAAGAATGTTGGTACCATCAAATTTTCGGAGACTCCTCGCTTAGTACCGCATTACCCTACATTATTTTGCGATGTCTCAATGACCCAAGTTAGACCCATCGTAAACGATTTTTAAGCAGAGATTGGAGCCAACGCAACTCTAAAGATGATTTCTCAACAGTTTGTTTGGTTAAATATGCGAAAGGACTGCAAAGCATTTGTTCGTGGCTGCATCCATTGCAGCCGCAGCAAAGTTTTACGCCAGGTCAAGTCTCCATTACAACGTTTAGAAATGCTAAACCAACCCTTTTAAGTTGTTCATGTCGATATAATTGGACCATTACCTCTTAATCATGGATTCAAATATTGTCTCACACTCATCGATCGCATTTCGAGATGGCCCGAAGCGATACCTCTTGTCGACATCCAAGCAGAAACAGTAATTAGAGCTTTCTTGAACGAGTGGGTTGGACGATACGGCTCACCTCAGAAGATAATCACAGATCAAGGAACTCAATTCGAATCCAAAATGTTTCAAGAGATGTTACTAACATTAGGTACTCAGCGTAAACGTACATCACCGTATCATCCACAAACGAATGGATTGATAGAAAGGTGGCATCGTTCATTTAAAAACGCCATACTAGCCACCGGAAAATAATCTTGGGTAGATAATTTAGGRCTTACTCTTTTGGGACTACGAAATGCCGTTAAGGAAGACTTAAAAGCTTCCGCAGGCGAAATGTTATATTTCGCAGCCGCAACGCGAGTTTTTTACTACAAAACCAAATATGCAGCCGAACTCAATTTTTGTTGAAAAATTACATCATCTTCAAAAAATTCGTCCCGTCGAAACTTCATGGCATTCTCCAAGTACACATTGGTAAATAAGAATTTATTTCAATCAACACACGTATATGTACGCAACGATCGAGTAACTCCTTCTATGACAGAACAAACGATGGACCCTGCAAAGTTATTTAAAAAAACGACAAAAAATTTACAATCGAAATAAAACGCAAAAACATAGTTATTTGAATCGACCCCCTCAAGCCAAGTTACAATATAGCAGATGAAGAACCAGCTGTATTGCAAGTCAATCCACAAAAAATGTAGAAGGGGGGTAATGTGGAGATCACCACTCTACACTAATTATAATAATTACTCCTAACTTTTATTTGTACTGTACATAATAGTTATTCGTACCATACTTCTTAAGTTTGCCATTTTATGTAATTTATCCTAAAACTTAAAGAATGTAAGAATGTTAGATCAAAAGCACAAATTTTAAATATAGTTCGTCAGCGACCATCAAGGTGTGAACAACGACTCGCTTAGTACCGCATCATCATCAAATATATTTTAAAAAAATTGTAGGTGTTGAACACTTACTATTCGAATAGTCGGCATCGAATGGTTAGCCGGATAGTCGAAAACTATTATTCGAATAATTCCCTACCCAGTTAATCCGGTTAATCGACTAGTTGAATACCAAGAGCTCCAGTAAATAGCTCGAAGAAACGTTCACTACTTTTAGTAGCGGTGGTAACAACTATGATGCTGAAATATTAGAATTTTTGACGCACCATGGCAAATGTATTTACCAATGAAACATATTTCGCCCGCGTGAAGGAATAAAATTTCCAAGATATGACAAAGTTGCAGCCTAAGTAACTAGGTGCTTATCTAAAAAAGGAATTATGTCTCCTACACTTATCTATAATTCTATATTAAGACTTAATAATTTCTTAAACGCAGTGGAAGTGTGCTGCAGTTGTGACAGTACCGAAACCAGATACAGTTGAGAACGAAATCACTTCATATAGATAAATTAGTTTGTTGTTGTTGTTTGCCTCTATTATCCAAAATATTCCAAAAATATTAAATAAATATTAGTAGCGAATAAGTAGATTCCTGAACATTAATTGGGGTTTTGCCGATAACACGGCAGTTACATTGCTGACTTTTAGAAGGTAAGGAATACCCCATAATCTGGGCCAACTACCGCGGGATAAGTGTCCTCAATATCGCATATAAGGTTCCATCGAGCGTGTTGTGTGAAAGATTAAATCCTACCGTCAACACACTGATTGTACCTTCAGGAATGGCTAATCAACAACTGATCAAATATTCACCATGCACCATATCTTGGAAAAGATCCCTGAAAAGAGGATCGACACACACCACCTCTTCGTCGATTTCTATGCTGCTTTTGACAGCAACAAAAGGAGCTGCCTTCATGCCGCTATGTCAGAATTTGGTATCTCCGAAAAAATAATAATACAATCTTAGACAAGAGTGTGCAACTGCTGGTGTACGCCGATGACATAGATATTAGTGACCATAAAATTCGCGCCGTTAGTTCTGCTTTCTCAAGGTTGAACAAAGATACGAAACAAATGAGTCTGGTAGTGAACGAGGGCAAGACGAAATATCTCCAGTCATCAAACAAAGAATCGTCGCGACTTGACTTCCACGTCACTGTTGACAGTCGAAGTCGTAGATAATTTCGTCTATTTTGGAATCAGTATTAACACCTCTCCATAGCTCTTGCCAACAGCAGCTCCTTTGGACTGAGTAGGTAATTGAGAAGTAAAGTCCTCTCTCGACGAAGAAAGATCTAACTCTACGAGTATAAGTCATTCACTGTTCCCGTTCTACTTTATGGTGCAGAGGCATAGACGATGACTGCTGAGTAGGCGTTATGAATTTTCGAAAGAAAAGTTCTGCGGAAGATTTATGATGATGGAAAAAGATGTTACTCCTCTAATATAGCTTTATGTGGAAGATAGCAATGGATTTGATTTGCCCTAACCGTCAGAAACTGTGGTCTTTCTTGCCTATATTCGCGGCCAATTTGCAAAAGTCTTATTCTTTTAAAATTCATTTTATCCCTTTCAAACAAAAATACTTAATTTTTTGAGAACACTTTTGTTGGAAAAATGGAAACATGATAAAAAACCCTCCGAAATAAATTCTTAAATCTCTATTTCAGGATATATCACGGATGCAGCGTAAAAAATATACGTTTTTTTAATTGTAAACAAGTAATGAATGTCTCAACTATATGACCACAAGTATACAACAGAATTATATATTCATATGAAGATTTGAATGAATCTTATGTGGACTATTTGGCTTTATTCCATAATCATCTCTGAGGATATAATACGGATTTTTCCTTGTTGTTGTAATGGTTGTCTATCCCTGAAGTGTGTGGCATCCGATGACTGGCCATTCAAGCACAAATGGTTTCTGCTTGGAGAGGAGCTCGTTATTTTCCTTAACCGGAAGCATACACTCCCTATGTATGTGTTGGACCTTGCTTCTCGTTTCGCTGCAACCAGGCGACCATACGAGCAACCGGTGTTGCCAACGTTTATTTGTTTTTGCCCCATGTGCTACCATTAAGCGACATGTGGAGTTTGTTTGGCTCTGTACTTTGGCAGTTATCGCGGGAATTTAAGGAGTAAAGGAGCACAGGCTGTCATACCTAATATTAGTATTGAGTCGTAATTTTTTTTTTAGAAAAAAAATCTCTGCGAATGGTAGGCACCTTGCCGCGGTGCAGGGGCTTAGGCGCAAGGCATACTGGGCGCCCCCAACCTGCGTGGATGGTGCTGATTAGCACTGCCCATACGGGATGTCGTAGCGCCGGATGCGTGCGCTTAGCAAGAGCTACCACCTCCTTATAAGGGTGTTACGCGACTTCTGTGCCCATTGGATGATTTGCAGCCAGAAGGTAAATTCGGCTGTATTTTAACGGAGCCTCCCCAACATCCTGCTGGAATGGGGAGTAACTGTGGCCTAACCGCTTCAAGGGGCTCTGGCGTGGCGGACCTAATAGTTCCCCATCAAAATAATAGACCCGGCAGCTCACCTTGTTGAGCAAAGGGTCGTACGAACAAGGCGAGCACGGTAAAACCAAACAAAAACCAATATTCGGACCACGTGGAACAAAGGCAACAACAAAGGAAAACGGACCCGGACATAGGGTCAAGGAGCTAGGCTGAAGTTTAGCTTCCTTGACACTCTTTCGCCTGTTTGAGGAGCACGCCAGGGAGGATGATGACGAGGTGCCCTGTTGCAGCGGCGTTCACCTGGCGAAAACGGCTGGTGCCACTGTAGCTGCAACAAGCGCCGCCAAGACTCCCACCGGAAGGGGCAGTGGGTCGGACTCGGGTGAGTCACATCGGGCAGAGCCTAACGGTGCTCGTAGAAGAAGAAAGAGGAGGCGTAGAAGAGTTGGGCCGTTAAAGGCATTCGCATGGCTGTACTGCCTCTTAACTACCCGGCGGAATCATTGAAACCGGATGAGCTCAGAGTGCTCCAGGACCTCCTCATGGAGGAGGTGTTCAGAGGGAAGGACTACACGGCGTCCTTCCTGGGAATGGAGTTTAGAGGAGATATGCTGCAAGTGGACTGCATGGATGAAAGGCCCTGTCCTTTGTGCGAAGAGGGCGGAAGATTTGACAATCATGCATAGCATGACAATGTTCCTCCCTCGGTGCGGGGAGAAGCCCTATGAGTTCGCCCTAGGTCTGGTGAAAAACCAGAACCGGGACCTCAGCATCTCTTGCACGTCGTCAGCAGTAAAATGAAGGAGATTGGAGAGATGTAAGGCTGGAGATTGTACTTGTACATCGACGACGAGTCGTACAAGTACGTCTGGTCAGCGAGTTTCCGCCTGTACTACAGGTTCAGCACGGTGGTCATGCGGCCTCACAGGCCTGCAGTCATCGGCAACATGAGAGCTGCAACGCCTGCGACTCTCCAAAACAAGGGCTTCGAAAAACAGGTAGTGTCTGTGGCAGCTCCGGAGGTGGCAAAAATGCAGGTGGACGAGGTGTCGGAACAGCCCTGCGAAAGTAGGACTAAGCAGGCAGTGCCAACGGTGACCACCGACGTCCCCGATGTCGGCCTCTGCGGTCAGACAGCAGAGCTAGCCTCCACGCAGGAGCTCCTCGACGGGTTAGGAGACCCAACCCATATTATAATGGCCATCAATACGAAGATTTCCCAAGTGAACCTGGCTTCAGCATAATTCCCAGGGCAGGCATATACGGCCCCTCCGGAGGTGGTGGAAAGGATGGTGGAGCACTGCAGACAGTACAGGCTCCCCCTTATCATATTCTGCGACGCCAACGCCCACCACGCGGAATGGGGCAACACCGACTGCAACGTAAGAGGTGAGTCTCTTTTAGAGTATATAGTAGGTAGCAACTTAGTGATAGAGAATGTAGGGTGTGAACCCACATTCGTAACTATAAGCAGGAGGAAGGTGCTGGACATTACCTTGAGCAATGAGCCTGCAACCGGATTGGTCTCGCAATGGAGAATCTCGACGGAGCTCTCCTTGTCAGACCGCAGGATTATAAGGTTCAAGCTAAAGGTAGAGGTCAGCCAATTCCCCCCTAGACGTAACCCGCGGAAGGCGAATTGGGACACCTTCAGGGATATATTAACAAACAGACGATAGGGTTTCAAGCGCAGGATTACGGACTAGGCTATCTGAGCTGAACGGGTCTGTAATTAACGCTTATCATGGCAGTTGCCCTCTAAAAGCGCCCACAAATAAACGAAATTGTCCTTGGTGGTCAAGGAAACTAGCAGACCTCCGAAAAAAAGTACGCGGCCTGCTTAACAAAGCGAAACGAACGGGATTGGGCAGAATAGAGAAGCTACCTCACCTTATACAATAAAAAGATTAGGTCTGCAAAGCAAACTAGCTTCAGGAGATTCTGCGAGAATGTCGCCACTACGCCAGAAGCGTCTCGGCTGCACAAAGCTATGACCAGGGGCACAAAAGATGTTGAAATAGCAATCAAACGCGGCGACGGGACCTTAACGACCAGTCTGGAGGACAGAGCCACGGAGCTTCTCCGAGCGCACTTCCTCGAGACAGTTCGGGAGATCGAACACAGGCCATCCCGCTAGAATTGGCGTTCGATGGCCTCGTTTGAGAGATTCAAGTCTCCGGGGGCGGATGGCATCTTTCCGGCGCTGTTACAACAGGGGGAGCAGTTTCTGCTGCCTCACCTAGTTCGGCTGCTGAGAGAAGGCCATGCAATGGCGTATATCACCGAAATATGGAGGACAGCGAAGGTGATTTTCATACTGAAGGTAGCAAGGACAGACTACTCGTTGGCGAAATCTTTCAGGCCAATCAGCCTAACGTCTTTCCTACTAAAAACCATGGAGAAGATCGTGGATCAGGAAATAAGGATGAAGGCGCTGAAGAGATTACCGCTGCATGCGGATCAGCATGCCTACAGAGCGGGCAGATCTACCAGTACTGCTTTGTACCAGCTGACCTCTGAGATAGAGTTCACTGGAGCATGGGGAGGTGATGCTTTGCGCGTTCCTGGACATCGAAGGTGCCTTTGATAACACGTAGTACAAGAGTATAGCCAGGGCACTGGAGAAGAGGAATGTGGCCGCACCAGTGTGTAGACGGATAGAAGCCGTACTGAGCATAAGGGTGGCTGAGACCACAGTAGGTGACAACAGAATTCGTCTCGGCACAACAAGAGGCTGCCCATAGGGGGATGCGTTATCACCCCTGCTACGGAGTTTAATAGTAGACGACCTGCTAACACTGCTAACAGACAATGGGATCCGCTGCCAAGGGCATGCGGACGACATTGTAATTATGGCAAAAGGCAAATATGAAGACACTCTCTGTGACTTAATCCAAAGAGGTCTAAACCTAGCGAAGGAGTGGTGTAGGGAGGTGGAACTGAATATCAACCCCTGCAAGACGAGCGTAATCCCGTTTACGAGACGCAGGTCCCTACCCCGAATTAGGAATCTCACACTAGGAGGCAATGAGATAGGAATGACCAACAGTGTCAAATACCTTGGGTTGATGCTAGACTCCACGCTGAGGTGGAAGCAGCACGTAAACCTGACTTTGGTCAAGGCGACAAAGGCCTTAATGGTATGCAATTGGCTGGCAGGAAGGTCTTGGGGTTGTAAGCCAAGGATAGTAAGGTGGCTGTAAATCATTATAGTAAGTCCGGTAATCACATAAGGGGCGGTGGCCTGGGCCTCAATAGCGTCGCAAACTTCGGTTAAGACTAAGCTATTGAAGCTACAGCGGATGGCCTGTGGAAAGTTGCTTACGCTGGCTTAAGCTAGCTTATGCACATTATAGTTTTTTCTTTATTAGGTTGATAGATTTATGTTGTTATTTCTTTGTTATCGATTTCTATATTTTTTTATTTGTAGACCGATTGGCTGACTTCGAAAACGTACTACTGCAAAATTTTGATGCGGTTTTACTACAGTTAGGCTGTTCACGATAAGGTGGTTATCGGGTTATGTGATTAAGTAAACAACAACAAAATGCGGTATGACAAAATAACCAACTTTAACCAACCTAGACCCTTGTTTACAGATTATGTGGTTGTTTGCTTATTTCCAGTGTTAGAAAGTCGTTGGAATTTTACTAAATGGCATTTCCATTTAGATTTTCTTATTGGAAGTTCTGCTATTAACAGATTTTCTTTACAATTGCATTGTGATACTGTTCAGGGCGCAAGATGTCTGCAAATTTTATACAAAGAATTTTTTTAACCCTTAAAATTGGGATTACTTAATAAGCACATACCTTCAATAAAGTCCATTTCCTGAATAGCAGAACTTATTTTAAATTCAATTATATTGCTTTTTAAACTTTGTTTAGGCATTTTATAAGTAGGAATTTCATTGAACTTAAACTGTAAAGAATGAACAGCTGTTTGTGTAAAAATAAGCAAATAACCATACAATATAGGATGTTCACGGAGCATGGAGGTGTTTTTAATCTAATAACCATGCAACGTCAAATAACATCGTATTACTATGCATTGTACATTTAGACGTTTTACAACACTTTTACTGCAAAGTTTATTTTCGTCAACAGCTGTTTTAGAAACTTAAATTCAACGAGCGTAAAAATATCAAAATGCATCAAAATAAAGCCAAGAGTGCAATTATAAACGTTTTTTGCGTTTCTCTGAAAATAACTACATAAAATTTTTCGTAAAATATTTAAATCAAAATATAAAAGAAAGTGCATTTAAAATAATTTCAAAAATAATAATGATAAAAAGCACATTAGAAGAAAGGTGCCTAAAAATTCGGGATTCTGGAAAACTATTAGTGAAATGCCAATTGATGTATTTTTCTCCCACTTTAGGATGAAACCTTCCACGTGTATATACATAAGTATAAGTTTTATATATTTTACAAAAATACATTCACAGAAGCTTCAAGCTATGTTAAAGCCATTATGGAGAACATCTCGAACTGGTCGGTCTTGCTTATCGTTAGAAAGATGTATGTATATGTTCCGTGAATTAAGTGATCGTTTTCACTTACATAGGTATTAGGACTGCATATTACAACTTTATTCGTACAATAAAAGCAATTGGTCACTTAAAAGCGAAGTTAATAAAATTTCCACCAACCGGTCAAAGCCAACGAGCTACTAAGGAGCAATTCGAGTCTAGTCGTGCTCTGCCCTCTCCATTTGTGTTAGGGTGTGTTGATGGAATGCATGTTCGCATTCAGCAGCTTAAAACTTATAGCATAAGCTATTACATAAGAAAAGGACTATATTAAAGTATTATTTTCTTCAGGTATATTTAACACTAAAATGTAACTTCTACTCGTATATATGTAGGCAATAACGGATAGCAAAATGCGTTTCACTGATGTATTCGATGGATATCCAAGACGGTGTCATGATGCATCCATATGGCGCAACAACCCAATACGACAAGCTATCATAAACAAGATGCTTAAAATTTCGCCACAATATCATTTATTGGGAGACGGTGCTTATCCTTTAGACTTTTTCAATGGTACTGTACAAAGATAATGGGTATCTTACACAAGAACAAAAAGGATTCAACTATGTACTAAGTTCGGCAAGAGTCTTCATAGTGCAGGGGGCCTATTCTGTAGCTCGATTCGAAAAAATTTACTCGAATTCGGATTTTTTATATTTCGTAACTAGACTTTCGGATTTTCAAGCCAATTTTCGAATAAAATATTCGTTAGCTTTTGAGTTGTAGAAAGCAAAAACGAAAATTGTACGTATTTATTCTGGCACAGGGTGGTACAACTTTCGWAAAATTATAAAGTAGATCCGAATTTCGAATAGAATACATTTACGAATCGAGATACAGAATAGGGCCCCAGGCTTTCGGTATTTTGAAAAAAATAAAAATAAAATCGGATTCTTAATTGTCTTTAAATCCAGAACTTGGTCTTGGCAAAGCACATAATAATGGCTTGTATGGTGCTTCACAATTTTATTATTGAAAACGAAGATTGTAATATTGGCGAAGAAACTATAATAAATCAAATAGACGTTGAATATAATTCCCAACCTAATGTGTCCACAAATTTATTAAAAGAAGAAGCCATACGAAAAAGAACTAATCTAACTACTTTACTTTCAGCTTAATATTTACGTGCTTATTATGCAATGGCTGAAGCAAGAGTCTACATGTTAATTTTCAATCCTCTTCTAATGTTTTTTTTTTTTGCTAAATTAATCTATAATTTTTAATTTGAATTTTAGTTTACTATATTTTTATAAGATATTTGACATACTTACTTCCCCATTAAACTGTGATATTTAATATTTTACTTTTAAAGTTGTAATAACATTTATTTATAATTTGTATACATTACGATTATTTAAAAATATAACATTGAAAAAAAGTCGTAAATGTGCTTTGCACAGCCAACTAAACTCTGCCAGTAATGTATTCTATTGGTAATTAGACATAGATGTCAGTAGCAAACGGAGGCTTCGCATTTCCTCCACTTTTTGCTTATCCACTTCCAGCTTTTTTTTTTCTACCTGCATCAACTCTTTTAAAATTTCTTTGTCTGCAGAGGCTTCTTTTTCCAAAAAACTTACAACCTCGCACTTCTTTCGATCTAATTTTGATTTTGACTTTGGCGATGTGCTATCTAATTCAAGAAAATCGTTAGTACCACCGGTTCCACTCAATATATCATATAGCGATGAATCTAAAGTCTCCTGAGGAACGGTCACATCGCTGCGAGTGCCGTAAACATCGTACATTTCCTCATAAAAGTCCCAGTGGGTGGTAGCTTCTTCTAATGTATTCTACGTTACCATAAAATTGAGAAATTTCCTGGTTATATCATCACGGCTGAATGGAAATGAATTTGGCTCAACTTCTTTAATATTTCCACAGCACTGACCTTTTTTGCGTTTGGCAGCGAAGCAGCTTTTTGCGCTCGTAATTCCATTTTTTGCTAGATTCACTACAAATAAACCATTTAAATATAAATTAATAAACCAATAATATCAATGCTTACCAATCTGAATTCGCCATCGTTGCTTTCAAACCTTGAAAAGCATCAAGTTTCTAGTGATGCACGCTTTTCTGTATCACTGCGCATCGGCTACTGAGTTAATGCGTTTCAAAATATGATGTAATGTAATAAATACTGAGGATGCTTTATCGAACTTCGAACTTTGTTCGTATGCAAAGCGATTGACGTTTTCGAAGTCAGCCATTATTATCAGCGGACAAGTAACAATCATTAAGCATACATGAATGCATAGTGCATATGTGTTGCCATTTCCAATAGTTTATATTTATTTGATACATTTGCCTTTGAATAATACATAAATATATTTACGTATGTACAAGCAAGTATCAATAGTAATACAAATTGGACATTTGTTGCATCGACGGTCAAGATGCAACAAACGTCCAATTTTTTATTACAAAAACAATGGCGTCTTTTGAATGAAATGATAAGGATTATAGAAGTTGGAAGCCCAGTTATGGTGAATTGCCAATAGAGGTAGGAATTGAAGTTATTTATTGACATTATTTCTTGTAACAGTGTTCACGTGATATTATATTATGATATTGCATATAGTATTTAAACTTTAAGCATATACATTTGTGTTTGTTAAAGTTACGAGTTAAAGTATAAAACATATCTATTGCAGATTATTCAACACATATTTCGTTTCTTAAGATTCCCAGATGTACAGGTAGCCGGAAAAACTCCGTCAGCGATGGCATGAAGCTTCATTTAACACTGAATTTTCTAAAAAAAAAATATAATTCGATTTTCAAAAGTTTGCCTTTCGGACAGAAGCTCCCCTGCTAAAGACTTCCTTTTCGCAATTACCACTTTGAAGAAGTTACTTTTGGCCTGATAAAAACATAATGAGTCACATTGGAAATACTGCAGAGGAAATAATATTTGATAGTGTTGATGTGGGTGACAAACAGTTTTATGCTATAATGAGCCTTTTAAAAAAAATTCGTGCAATAACTATAACTCGTTGTTCACCCCTTTTCATGTCTGGTTCGTTTTTAGACAACATTGATGATTGCTTGTCTGTCTGCATAAATTTTTGCAGAATCCAAGATCTTTCCTTGAAAGATAATCAATACTTATCAGATGCCATTTTATTACGCATTAGAGAAATGATGCACAGTATTAGTATATTGGATTTATCTGGATGCCATATTGCATATCGCAATGCTATTCAACGACGGCTTTATCCCAACAATATAGACGTCACACCAAGTGATTCTATGTTGACGTTTAAGTTCATTATGAGTGTAATATCAATGCATCACCAAAATTTACGTAGCTTAAATCTTAGTAATACTCTTACAGGTCCTCCATCACTAATGTCTTTAAGTGATCTAAGTTTCAGACAAGGCGACTCCCATCGTGCGACTTCTTCAACCTGCTTCTGGAGAAAATAATTCGAGCTGCATAAATAGAGAAGGTACCATCTTCTACAAGACTGCACAGCTGCTGGCGTATGCCGATGATATTGATATAATAACAGACAGACAGATAATTTTGTCTCTCTTGAAACCAGCGTAAACACCACCAACAATGCCAGCTTGGAAATCCAACGTAGGATAACTCTTGCCAACAGGTGCTACTTCGGACTGAGTAGGCAATTGAGAAGCAAAGTCCTCTCTCTGACGAACAAAAACCAAACTCTATAAGTCACCCATAATTCTCGTCCTGCTATATGGTGCAGAGGCTTGGACGTTGACAACAACTGATGAGTCGACGCTGCAAGTTTTCGAGAGAAAAGTTCTGCGAAACATTTAAAGTGCTTTGCGCGTTGGCCACGTCGGGTAGGTCATGTTGTCCGAATGGACGAAAACTCTCCAGTTCTGAAAGTATTCGACGCTGTACCCTCCGGGGGAAGCAGATGAAGAGCAAGACCTGGCTACGCTTGGAATATTCAATTGGCGCCACGTAGCAAAAAAGAATGACTGGCGCGCTGTTGTTAGCTCGGCTATAATGGCGTAAGCGGTGTCTACGCCAATTAAGAAGAAGAAGATCTAAGTTTTAAAGCGTTTCTATTACAAAATGTGGGGCTTGCTAATTGTAGGCAACTAAACAATATATCACTTCAGTCATTTAAAAAAAAAAAACAGAATAAGCTGTTGACACTGTACTTGTCCGGCACCATCTGCGTTAATGATAGTTGCATAGATGCAATTGTAAAAAATCTCCCATTACTGCAAGAACTTAATATTTTCGGCTGCATTAATATTACAAACAATGATTCATCATTGTTGGGTGAGCTTAAATACCTAAAATCTTTAAACGCGTTGCGATGCGACGGTATACAATCAGAAGGCCTTACCCAAGATGTCGCAGCGAAACCAAATGCAACACTTTTATATCTGCAAATGGCGATCATCACCAGGTGGGCGATGGCCTCGTTTGAGAGATTCAAGCCTCCAGGAGCGGATGGCATCTTTCCGGCGCTGCTACAACAGGGGGAGCAGTTTCTGCTGCCTCACCTGGTTCGACTGCTGAGAGATAGCCTTGGAATGGCGTACATCCCCGAAATATATATACAGCGAAGGTGATCTTCATACACAAGGTAGGGAGGAAAGACTACTCGTTGGCGAAATCTTTCAGGCCAATCAGCCTAACGTCTTTCCTACTAAAAACCATGGAAAAGATCGTGGATCAGGAAATAAGGATGAAAGCGCTGAAGAAATCACCGCTGCGTGTGACTCAGCATGCCTACAGAGCGGGCAGATCAACCAGTACCGCTCTGTACCAGCTGACCTCTGAGACAGAGAGTTCACTGGAGCATTGGGAGGTAATGCTTTGCGCGTTCTTGGACATCGAAGGTACCTTTGATAACACGTCTCACAAGAGTGTAGCCAGGGCACTGGAGAAAAGGAATGTGGCAGCACCAGTGCGCAGATGGATAGAAGCCGTACTGCGCACCAGGGTTGCTGAGACCACAGTAGGTGATAGAAGGATTCGTCTCGGCTGCCCACAGGGGAGTGTGTTATCACCCCTGTTATGGAGTCTAGTCGTAGACAATCTGCTAGCGCTGCTAACGGACAATGGGATCCGCTACCAAGGGTATCCGGACGACATTGTAATTATGGTCAAAGGCATATATGAGGACAATCTCTGTGACTTAATCCAAAGAGGTCTAAACCTAGCAAAGGGGTGGTGTAGGGGTTGAACTAAATATCAACCCATCCATGATGACCGTAATCCCGCTTACGAGAAGCAGGTCTCTATCCGGTCTTAGAAATCTCACGCTTGGGTGTAGTGAAATAGAGATGACCAACAGTGTTGTTGTTGTTGTTGTAACGGCAGAATTCTGCCGAGTTGACAGTCCTTGGCCGGATAAAAATCCGGGTCCGTTCCGGTTTTCGTAGACCCGACTGTCGAGGGAACGGATGACCAACAGTGTCAAATAACTCGGTTTGATGCTGAGGTGGAAACACCATGTAAACCTGACCTTGGTCAAGGACACAAAAGCTTTAATGGCCGTAAGCCAAGGATCGTTAGATGGTTGTACACCATGATAGTGAGACCGATAATCACATAAGTGGCGGTGGCCTGGGCCTCAATAGCGTCGCAAACTTCGGTTAATACTAAGCTAGTGAAGCTACAGCGGCTGGCCTGTGTCTGCATGACGGGTGCAATTCGCACCTGTCGAACGGCAGCTCTGGAGGTTCTACTCCGCTTCATTTGGTTATTGGTCAGGTAGCCAAAGACACTCTTCTGCAAATAACGGCTGAGGGGTTAGAAAAAGGCAAGGTAGTCTCGTCCCATAGGATGGAAAAGATAAGTGGCATTATACCGTTGGCCCTCCTCCCAAGAGACAGAGCTACCAAAATAGTTAACTTCAGGAAAAAGTTAAAGGTCACCCTCGGCAGTAAAGACGAATGGAACGACTCCAACCTCGAGCTGCTGTTGAGAAACAGCACTTCGTTCCACTCGTCTTTACTGCCGAGGGTGACCTTTAACTTTTTCCTGAAGTCGACTGCAATATTAAGTTCCAGTCTATACTTCTTCGTCCAGTTCGAGAATATGGTCGCTGTGGATTTGGTAGGGGAAAGTTGGAG
>NW_017537376.1:52857-65220 GCF_001853355.1 Bactrocera latifrons | reverse complement strand
AAAAGCTTTTGACAGGTCCAACGCTACGAGGATCGTTCTCTCACAGGGTGGTTTCTGGTTGAGGCCACGAACTATCTGAGCGTTTATGACGCTAAGTGCCGTGGTGGTACTGTGCATTTTACGGAATCCATGCTGGTGGCTGGCTAGGCTCAGGTGGTGAGTGAATGTCGGGAGTAACAAGGCTTCAAGTGTCTTCACTACTGGGGAGAGAAGAGTTATCGGGCGATAAGATTCCCCTTTGTTAGCGGGTTTCCCAGGTTTCAGTAGTGGGACCACTCTTCCGTTTTTCCACACATCGGGTATTTGAAGAGTGGTTAGCGACAGGTTAAGGACCTTGATGAGATATTTTACTCCCGTCGAGTCTAGATGCTTTAGCATTAGCATGTTGATTCCATCAGGGCCAATGGATTTGGAAGATTTTGCTTTGTTGATGACACCCTGAACCTCTTCATCGGTGAAAGTAAGTGGCGCGCCGTCGGTTGGCATTTTGCGCAGCCGTCGGTTAACACATCGTTTGGCTTTGTCTACCSRAGRGTGCAGTGTAAACTGCCGGCTAAAATAGCTCGCGCACTTCTTCGGGTCTGGAGAGGCATGACCATTGAATTGAACTTCAACTCGGTCGTCGTGACTCTTCGGGTTGGACAAAGCTTTGACAGTAGCCCAAAGCTTACTCACACCGGTGGAGAGGATGCAGGACTTCAGGTGATCTATCCATTTCGTCCGCTTAAGCTGGTTTACAATACGCCGAATCTCCAAATTGAGATCCCTTATCCGGGGATCCCCGGGATCGGCATGGCGTAAGGTGTTGCGCTCATTAGCTAAAACGGCTGCTTCGGCTGGGAAGTTGGGGCACATTTCCGCTATTCGTCCAGCTAGTATGAAGCGAGCGGTAGCTGCTGCGATCACCTTGCGGAATTGACGTTCGGCAACGCATACGTCCGTAGGAATGGGTTGAGCGTTAAAGGTGCTCTCAGTAAATTCTGTGAAGCCGACCCAGTTAGCTTTGTAGAAGTTGACGAAGGTGCGGTTGTCCACAGAAACGAAATCGGCACGTGTCTCGATCGAGATAATTATGGGTAGATGGTCTGATGCGAGAGTTAGCATAGGTCGCCAGGTTATGCTATTTATCAGACCACCACTAGCGATTGTAATATCGGGCGAGCTGCTACAAGTGCCCATAACTCTGGTGGGGGCTTCGTCATTCATTGTGCAGAATGTCGAATCGTCAATCTGTTCCGCCARCTCCATCCCCCTACGGTCATTTGACAGACAGGAATGCCAAAGATCGTGGGGCGCGTTAAAGTCGCCTAGCACCAAACGGTTTTCACCACGAAGTAGCGCACCTATATTCGGGTGATATCCTGTAGGGCAACATGTAACTGGCGGGATGTATATATTAAATATTTCGATCTCGACATCACCTGACTGGATAGCTATACCCTTACATTCTAGGGTAGTATCCCTGCGGTCGATGCCTTCATCGATTAGATGATACTGCACGGTGTTGTCCGATATGACATCTAGGCCACCATCATTATATCGCTCGCGATCTTTACGTAAAACGTTGGTTTCTTGGACCGCAGCTATTGTAATGCGTTCCCGATTCATAAGTGCAACTATCTCCTCGATCTTACTCTGGAATCTGTTGCCGTTGAATAGAAGTATACGGGTTTGTCACAGGTATCCGTGCGTGATGCTGGAGATGAGGGAGTGGCGTGTAGGTGGTTTTTGTTGCAGCTGTAAAAATCTCGAGGATTGGAGCTAAATGAAGGTTGGAGGGTGACAGGTCAAAGTGGGAGCTATGTTGCCTATTTGAGCTCCTGAGGACGGTGGAGGTCCACGGCCACTTGAGGGGTGAGTGGCGACGCAGCGTGCGACCCATGTGCAGATTGCACAGCCGTAGAGGCTAGTGTCGCAGTATTGCTTTGGCAACTTTGATATTTTTATTAGTAATATTATATTTTATAATAAAAAAATTCCTCTCATCGCATAAACTGTACCAACTTGAGCTAGGTAAAATTCTGATATCTAATTCAGCACGAACAATTAAAGTTACCTTAATCTATCAGAATTTGAACTTTTCTACCGTTTGGCTCAGTCACAAGTAACAGTAAGCAGATGTCATTATCTTGCTTACTTTCCTGTTGTTACTCCTTTCAATCGACAATTCATTAGACAAAGAAATAGCACACATTTAGTTATTTGTACGGTATTTTAATTGTCAACTGTGTGCTTAACTGTAGCTGGCACATAAAATTAAAATACTTACAAAATCACATTTTGGAAAAGAGTGGACAAAATATTTGGCAGTATTGTTCAAAAATGTTTAGATAAACACATTTTGAAGAACCTTTAGTACTTATTATAATAGTATGGATATATAAACGTAGTTCGGGTTACACGTCATAAATGAATGTGCGGAAATATAATAAATTTAGTTCCAAGTAAATAATAATAATTGTCTATAATAAATACGATATCAAAACTAAATGCTATAATCCTGGTTATTACAGTATAAATCAAACCAAACACTTACCTTGCTGAGGATTTTCTGTTAAGTTCGTAATAATGCCGCTGTATTTATTGAATTGATAACTTTCACTATGTGCCTCGCATTGCGTTTCAATATTTAAAAGTTTAGATTCAGTAATCATTTCTTCGCTATCGGAAAGTTCTTCTATTAAGTCCACTACAGTGTCATCCAATGTGAGTTCTGTGTTCACAAGAACATTCGTCTCAATACCTTCTGCAATGTCATCGCTAAATGATCCCAAGCATTCGTTCTGGCATTCGGTTGAATTTTCATTTAGAGTTTTGCTATGCAATTCATCAATAATTATATTTTCAATAAATTCACCGAATTCAGGCTTCTCTAATGGAGATATCTCGTTTTCACAATCAATAAGTATGGGATCTATGTTGTATACTTGAACAGTTCGATTATACGCTTTGATTATTTTTATTCGTAATTCGCAAAAGTTATGAAGTAGTTTCTCAAACTCCAAAATATTTGTATTGCAAGACAAGCAGAGTAACTGCAAGAAATAAGGTTATATTCAATCTTAAAAGAATCTTTGTTTCTTACATTGGAATGCGAGTTTATTTCATTTAATTCTCTGCCTAAAGCAGTTGCTAATACAAGAGACAAAGGGTTATCAATTCCACCATCGTCACGCAGCCGCATTTCAAATATTAGGAAAGTGTCTTCTCCTTCAACGAAATCGCGATCACAGAGGAAACATTTTGCATTTCTTAACATAAAGTCATTCTGGACTAACGTATTCCCTTCATCGATATGTGATTCACTACTGAAGTATTTTCTCTCTGAAGTTAACACCATATTTGATTGAATTGTATATATGCACGGTAAGAACCTTGTATTAAGTTTTGTACCACCTGCAAAACATTATATATTACTGTCATAAACAAACATTAGCATTTTCAAATGAGAATATTATACAATACCTCCCAAGCTTATATAATATGGTAAATTTCAAAAAAAAAATATAGCAAAATTTTACACTTCTAGATGTATTATTACATGTTTTACTGTATTATACCCAAATAACATTAACATACAAAACTACAGCAGGACAGAAATATATCGCAAATCGATATGTACGGAAACTGTCGTTTTTGGCAGAGTTGCAAATCTTCATCCAAACATTAAATAAGTTTTTTATTTTTTTTTATTTTATAAAAGCTTACATAATAATACAATTATTATACAAACTAAGAAAATACGCAGCACTAGCATCCTGGGCTATCGGCCGCGAATTAAATAAGTTTTTTGCTACAAATACACTAGGGGTATTCGGGATCTGTTGTATTTGCCATTGTATTTTTGTATTCGTGGTTTCTGCGGTTTTTATAGTAAATGTAGTAAAAATCCAACAGCAAAATATACGTACCATTCAAATACAACAGTGTAAGAAAATACAATAGTGCGACCCTATTGTAATTGTGGTTTTTGTTTTGTACATTTCTCACAGCTGATCACAATTAAAAAGATGGCTGGAATGATGAACGCTGTAAGTTTTTATTGCTAAGCTTTTTTTTAAATATTTTAATAAAAAGTCTATTTTACAGAAGTTAAAAAAGGATAAAATAAGGCGGCGGGAAAAACCTAATAAGAAATGGACAGAAGAAGAAGTGGGACAAGTTCTTAACTATTTGCATGAGCATCCGTCGTTTGAAGTAATTTGCAGCTATTCTTATTTTGTTTGTTTATATTTTTTTGTATGGACGCTTTTATATCTTTTTATACTACAGATGCCTTCTGCACAAATTTTTTACAAAAAATTACTATTAGAAACAGGAATCTGGGCAGATTGGAATTTAGTTCGGTGGAAAGTACGCAACAGCGCACCGCATACAAAAAAGCAAAGCAGTGGAGAAATGGGACAGGCGCCGGCCCGTTAGAGGAACAAGGTATCGAAAGTATTGATCGTAAGTATAATGAATTTCGAAATTTATATTTTATTAGTAATTTATTTTATGCTTTTAGAAAAACTGAGCAAGATGTGTCCCCATTATAAGTGATTGCAGAGCATATTTTTTAATAGCAAATCGGCAGACTCGACACAGTACGTGTTCCAGTCCAAAGATGGTACAACTAACCATGGTGAATGTGAAATTATTCAGCAGAGCGAATATGACAGTGGTAGTATGTTCGTTGACGAAATTGCGACAAGGACTGAAAGCGAACATGATAATGTATTTTATACGTTCCCGATTGATATCGAAATTGCAACACCAGTTTCTTCTAAACGAGCTCAAAATATAAATGACAACAAGGCAGTAGAATTCGCTGAAAAGACGAGGAAATCGGCACCCACAACAGCAATTTGCAAATTATCTGCAATATAATCGGAAAGAAATGAGCTACAAATGCAACGCTTAGAATTAGAAAAGGAGAAACACAGAGACTACATGGAAAGGGAGGAAAAACGGATAAGTATATAAAAGGAAAAGTTTGTTTTTGGAAAAAGAAAGACACGAGAAGATGTTTGAGCTGGAAAAAGAAAAATTAGCCATAGAAAAAGAGAACAATAAGGATAAATTAAAAATTTTGACTATGGAGCTGGAGATGAAAGAGCGGCTAGCAGAAGCTAAGTTTTTTTCAGAAAACAGAAACCAAAAATTACACATTTTCTTTTATTTATTTATGGAACAACAATCTATTGTTATATGAAAGAGTGCCTTATTAAACTTTTTGTTTATTAAATTTATTTCTAACTCAAAAAACTTGTACTATTACTAATTTATTACTAAATTTGTGACTTTCTCTGTTTTGAATTCGAATTCTGAGCTCCTTTAGACTACCAAATTTCTCTTTTAACAACCCAAAACAATTTTCAATTCGTACGCGATACTTACTATGGCGTCGATTAAATTCATTGCGTTTTTGTATGTCCAATTGCTTTGAGTTGCTTCGATATGGTGTTATTAACGTTTTGGAAATCGGATAAGCTGAGTCACCTGCTAGTCACTGAAATCCTGAAAAAAATTTCGACTCTTCAGGAAACAAAGCGCATGTTTTATATACTTTAGCATCATGAGCGCTACCCACATGGCCCACTACAATATGTCGAATTCTGCATTTGTGGTCACAAACCACTTGAGCTTTTATAGAGTAACGTCGATTTTTAGAAAAATGCGTCCTGTGGTTATGGACGGGCGCTTCGGCAAGAGCAATCTCTGWTCCATCTACGTAACCAATGCAATATGAAAGTTCGTTGAACGTTTGGGAAATTAAATTTCTTTCAGCGTAATCTGGCCAAAATATAATTTTTCTCTCCAATCGTTGGAAAGCTTTAAATACTCTTTCTGTTACAACGCCAATTGTGTTTCCATCGCCAATTCCAAAAATAGAAGCTATTTTCCTTATGGAAGCATTTTCACCATAAATCCCAAGTCTGTATAACACAATTGCAAGTTGCAACTCTATAGAAAACTGTTTGCATCAGTGAAGTCGATTAAAAACATCATCTGTTTTAATTAACCCAACCAAATGAGTGAATTGAAATCGATCCACCCTTAACATTTGCTTCAACCTGGTATCATCCAGTTCAGTTCCAGTTCTGAATTCCTCGGCGGCACTGCAATATAGCGATCACCTCTTCCATACAGCAGTCTAAAATATCATCCACGGCTGCATCATCGGCATCTACAAATACCGAACTCGAATAAATAGCTCTTTATTTATAAGTATTTGAGTTACCTACCGTTCACATCAGCAATTTGATTTTCACAATTAACAATAAAATCTAATATTTTAGTTTTTTCGCTTTTTATTTGTTGTGGCACAAAAATCAGCTGTTCGACAAATTTTACAACGACATTACAATGGGTGTGTTCGCGATTTTCTTGTGTATTTCTGAATTCGTTGTAAAAAGAGTAAATAATTACTACGAATACAACAGATTCCGAATACCCCTACTAATTCGTTTAATTCATTTCTATCCGATGTAAATTTAAATATCCACGCAACTGTGTTCACGCCTAGAATCAAATATTGGAAGTTGTTGAAGACATTAGGGGGATTCTCTTGCTCTTACAAGATTGCAGTTTGCAAAAACCTATACCGAAATATACAAGGGACGAGAGCACCCATTACAGAATGTAGTGATGGCTATTGTGAATTGGCGCACCTTCTGCATTCATTTTTAACAATGAAAACTGTAACAAATCTTTATAATTTAAAGAGAAATTATAAAATCTCTTTAAAAATTACTTTCCTCAACAATTTAACGGCGAAATTTGTCTTTATGTAAAATGACAGCTAAAACAGGGTTACAATTATATTTTTAGGTGTCATTGCACGCAAATAAACATATGTTTTGGTCTGACATATTTTAGAGCCATTGCAAATAATTTTTTGCGTGTGTTTGTTGTTGTGCCCTTGCGTTAGGAGGAAAAATCTGCAACTCATGCTAAGTGCAAAGGTTTTACAAGAACAAGAGAATACCCCTATTGATTTTATTTCTTTTTGCGGTTTTCAACCCGACTTGGTCGAGTTGAAGTTAAGGCAATTCAACTTCAGATCAACCAAACTCTTTCGGTATTGCGAACTTCAACTAAGTTCAGTTGAAGTATGATTGGCGTTGAAACCTAAGAAAGGGAAATTTTACAGATAGTGAAATAGCTAACATTTTTTAAACGACATATTGAAACAATTGAATTCAGTTGTCGCTCGCGAAAAAGTGAATAAACATTAAAATAAATAAAAAATGGATATAAGTGTTGATCTATATTACAATGACGAAAATATTGGGGGAAAAATTGATGTGCTACGTATACGGAAAAGCCTTCGTGATCGTTCAAATCCATTGGAGCTTCCAAATGCAAAGTAAACCATAGTTTTTTCACAATTGAGTGGCTTTTTAATAATATTTGTTGCAGATTCGTAAGTTATTTTCGATTAAATAAAGAAGCATTTTGTTTCTTACTGAATGAGATGAAGGAACATCTCCACAAACGTGTGCGAGGAACGGCCATACCTCCTATATTAAAATTATGGGCAACTCTGCGTTTCCTTGCTGACGGTGGTTATCAAAAAAGCAGTGGAAATGATTTTAACATTGGGTTGGCGCAACCTACGATATCTTCAGTAATTAAAGATGGTCTAAATATAATTGAACAACATATTTGTGCCCAATGGATTAAAATTCAAATGACTGAGAATGAGCTGGGCCACGCTCTCCTCCATTGGGCTCAGCGACGGCTCTAGCGACGGTCCACCACCAGTCGCAAGGAAGTTATTCCTGTTGTCGGCAAGTTTTTTCGTTAAATTTGCCTTATAGCGAATCCACACCTAATAAAAAAATCTTATTTTTAGTTAATATTTTTATTGTCATAACCATAACTTACTCGTCCCCATTCGTAGGCAGTTCTGCTTGGTGGCCCTAAACAATTTAACTGCAATGCCACACTCTCCCACAATTCTTTGGTTTTGAATTTATTGTTTCCAAATTGTGTCTTTCCTCTTCCTACTTCTGGAAACTTCTCCATTAACTCCACCGATTTTTCAAATTACTTCTTTATTTTTTCTAAAATTAATATTAATAATTAATTAAGATTAATTAAAATTAATTTAATATTAATTAATTTAATATTAATTTAACATTAATTAAATTAGTTATTTTACCCGTTCTCCATATTTCTTTAATATTTTTTTTGTAGTTTACTGCACGAATGTTGAATGTTTACTGCTTAAGAGCAGTTGAAGTTTATTTATATACTAATCAACCCAACTTGTACAACCCAAAAAAAGTTGAAGTTCGATCATACTTCAACCGCAATTTCTTCTGACGGATTGAGTTGAAGTTGGCAATACAGAATTTTTACACTTTGACTGAAGTGCAGTGGGGTTGAAAACCGCAATACTGGCATTAATCATAGAGGAAGTGTGAAACAATATATTGTCCTTATAAGAATCGGACAAAATCGATTTCAAGGTCAAAGTTGATACATTTTCAAAAATCAGAAAATGTATTTTCAAAGATATCCGGAAAACTAGAAAATAAGACAGATTGGAATATTAACACCCCCATTCAGTAGACCTGACAAATTGCTAAACTATAGTTAATTTGAAATTTTTATCACGAAGGAAAGTTGTTGATATTCTGTGACAATTTTGATAAAACACAAAGCTTCAGTACGAAGAGCCTTTCCCCTACGCCTGTGTTGAACAAAATGATGTACAGTTGGTATTTCTATTCAAATTCTTAATTCGTTAAAAATCGATTCGCCGATTCCCATGTAAGTTTTCCCATATATTTATATAGTCAATGGAAAATAGTTTAGTTAACTAACTTTAATTTGACAGTAAATCGAAATTTCAAAGCTTTAGATTCATGGCACATAAACTTTTGACAGTTGAGTGCCTAACATTACGAGCATCATTTGCAGCTAGTCCTCTGCCATTAGGCAGCTCAATACAATCCTGGGCAACTGGCAAGCCAACTGGCAAGCCAACTGAACCAACAGCATCACCTCCATGCTCATCAATAATTTTGGAAAATCGTGTATGATTAAAATATATATATTTTTTTCGCATTTTTAATTACTTTTAATAATGAGCTGCTCGGAACAAGCTTATCTGCAGCATGATAACTGATATCACCGGCAGGAACATAGGGAGCTGAAGCAGGTCATACAAGGCCTAACTAATTCCGTAATGGAATTTTAAATCAAATAATAATAATTTCTAATAGGTTGGATTAAAATAATAATAACTTTAATTGCTTTAAATTAGCATTTAATGAATTCAATAAGTTACATTTTTTATACAAATTTCAGTTTTATTTCTTGTAACAAAATAGAAAAATATATTAAAAAATATAATGAGACGATTTTGCTATTCTGTAAGCGACAGTCACAAAATCTATTACATTTCATTATTCATAGATGTTTTTACACTTGAATGAAAATAACAAATATTAAATTTTCTATAACATAGTCAAAAAACATAATTATCATTAAAAATAAAAACATATGTTGACTTTTTATGTAAAATTGATTTATTTTTAACCTTTTCGTGTTTGAGTTGCTTCAAACTATAAAAAACGACAATCGATTAATATCTATGATGATCTCTATTCAGTATTTTCAAAATGGCAGACAAGGGTTCTTTTTAGTTTTGCGACCTGCTAACTATCAGGTCTCAAATTTGAGACAATATTTGAGACTAACGCTAGACTCTGTTTAGTGAATAGTAGCTAGTCACAAATTGAGACTTTACCTCAAAATGTCTCAAATAGAGACTAGGAACTTGTTACAGAACGAATGGTAGGCTTGATAATTCAATTCCAACGTATAACGAACGCCACCTTCTAATATACCAAAGACTCCAGATTTGCCACACTATTCCTCAGTTATATTCATTTATTTAGTACGCCAAGTGTTCTATTTTCCCCGTCTTAAGCCCAAATAAAAAACTGCATTGGCACATGCAAGATCTGCACCCTGCATAAGCAAAAATTACGAACGAAGATCATGACAGCAACTTATTATTTTCAGAAACGTTTTTTTATTTTTATTGAAAAAATTCCAAATTTCAAATCACAATATTTAATATTCTAATTGAGATAATCACACTTTGCAGCGCGAATTTTTAAGGTTTGAAATAATTAATAATAAATTTGTGAATATTTGATGGTTATTTTTGCGAATCGAAAATTAATTGGTGAAATTTTAGTTTACATAAAAAAACGAATATTCCTATGTTACATGAATTCTTCTTCTTCTTGATTGGCGTAGACACCGCTTACGCGATTATAGCCGAGTTAACAACAGCGCGCCAGTCGTTTCTTCTTTTCGCTACGTGGCGCCAATTGGATATTCCAAGCCAAGCCATTCCTTCTCCACTTAGTCCTTCCAACGGAGTGGAGGTATTCCTCTTCCTCTGCTTCCTCCGGCGGGTACTGCGTTGAATACTTTCAGAGCTGCAGTGTTTTCGTCCAATCGGACAACATGGCCTAGCCAGCGTAGCCGCTGTCTTTTAATTCGCTAAAATATGTCAATGTCGTCAAATATCTCGTACAGCTCACGTTCCGTCGAATGCGATATTCGCCGTGGGCAACGCGCAAAGGACCATAAATCTTTCGCAGAATAGGAAACTAAAACAAAGCGACTCCTTAGAGTTAAGCGCCTGGTTTGAGGGAGAATATTTTTTGTCGATCCACACTGTTAGTTTGAATTGAAGCCGTTTTCAATTCACGGCCACTCACAACGCTCTCGCAAGATCCCTCTGACAGGGGATTTTGCCACAGGAGAACCCATTCTTGGAATATCTGAGCCAGACCTGGAGTCGCTACTTGTATTAAGTCGATAGGAAAGAATCAAAATTCTACATCATGATTTGCCCAACCCCAACAACCATATAGGAAAACTACATTACGGTTCCCACGATCATAGACGAATAGTTTATAGTGAGTCGATATCGCCTATCAAAAATAATTGTGCCCCCGTCATGCGTGGGTACGGTGGGTAATACAAAAAATCCAGATGCGACGGACTCATAATGATCGGCTTCCTGTCCAGCGTCTATTCACTATGTTAAATGCGCCTGTGAACACGATCCCCGAAATACCATCAGCTGTTTCTTACTGATGGTGTGGAAAGAGTGATGTATAGATGCTTTTCCGAAGTATTAGCGAAGATGTGTATCAATAACCTCCTCTTTCGGCCCTTGGTCAAGAAGCATTGCATAGCTCCGTACAAGCGCGGAATCGTCTGTGTATTCCTGAGAGCACGGGCCAGACTCTAGGGAACTGCAGTATAAGCGTCGATCCTCACGGTACACCCGTTCCTGTCTATTTCGGCTCGTTTCCCTCCACACATTGAACTGAAAAAACTGATTAATGGAGAAAACAATGGAAGACACTAAAGGGAAGACTAAGCAAATGAAATAATGTGGGTGAGCTAGTAGAAATTAGCCCATATGGTGAGGTGAATGAAATCGCAATTCGTCAAGCCAGGTAAAGGTTGTTAAGATAACACGCAAAAGGCAATATGGAAACGGTAGGATACCTCACAAGCGAGGGAAGAGGAAACAATCCTAAAGATTCCGGAGCGAAATCAATAACAGAGGAAGACTGGCTGACGGTTCAGCGTTGGATGCAGAGAAAAGGGAATAAGAAGAATTCAAATACGATACAACGCCTCCGAACGGATGCGTTCTTAATTGCAAAACTGAATGATATGACGTGCGAAAATATTCTTCGAAGGGTCAATACAAATGGGACACTAATGCAAAAATGTCTCAAGAGTGAAAAAGAAATTGGAATATTCTTCTTGATTGGCGTAGTCACCGCTTACTCGATTATAGCCGAGTTAACAACCGCGCCAGTAGTTTCTTCTTTTCGCTACGTGGCGCCAATTTGATATTCCAAGTGAAGACAGGTCCTTCTCCACTTGGTCTTTCCAACGGAGTGGAGGTCTTCCTCTTCAATACTTTCAGAGCCGGAGTGTTTTCGTCCATACGGGCAACATGACCTAGCCAGCGTATTCGCTTTCTTTTAATTCGCTAAACTATGTAAATGTCGTCGTATATCTCGTACAGCTCATCATTCCATCGGATGCGATATTCGCCGTGGCCAACGCGCAAAGGACCATAAATCTTTCGCAGAACTTTTCTCTAGAAAACTCGCAATGTCGGCTCATCAGTTGTTGACGTCGTCCAAGCCTCTGCACCGTATAGCATGACCGGAATTATGAGTGACTTACAGAGTGTGGTTTTTGTTTGTCGAGAGAGGGCATTGCTTCTCAATTGCCTACTCAGTCCGAAGTAGCATCTGTTGGCAAGAGTTATCCTGCGTTGGATTTCTAGGCTGACATTGTTGGTGGTGTTTACGCTGG
>NW_017537376.1:41733-50922 GCF_001853355.1 Bactrocera latifrons | reverse complement strand
GTGGCTAGACGTTCATTCACCGGGGTGAATGATAGTACTCGGCGACGGAGTCTCTCTCCCACCACGAATCCCACACCAAACTTGCGCTCCTTTATATGACCACTGTAGTAAATGCCACAAGGACCTACTCGAAATTGGAATAGCATCGGTAAAAACCATCAGAGCGGCCTTCACGGAAGATAAGGAATGTATTCCTTATTATGTAAATTATATGTATCAAAACAACCTTAATTTAGAACAATAGGAAGGCACTATCACTACAACAAACAAATAGTGTATCTATTGGTAAACATCCGGCATCTCAATAGTATATGTAAGTAGCACTAGTCTAAACAATCAATATATTATTACCCCTATTCTGTGCACTTGACAAATTCAACATATTTCTAATTTGTCAAAATTTGAAATTTATTAAGCATTTAGTATTCTGTGTCTGAAATAAAAAGCTCTTTTCTTTATAAGTTGTTAAGATGTTGTGAGAATGGGAGATATTTTACTTTTGTTATCATTGTTAAACGAAGTTGAAAATTGTGAGAATAGGGATCGCGCTAGTTACGTTTTCTGTTGTTGTAACAGAAAAATGTTTTTTATGAATAAAAAAGACCTCGATTCGCCGTACTGTGGATTGTATCGTCAAGTCTTTTATTGAATTAATTTCTTTCATTCTTAAACTATGATTAGATTAATTCATTTAGAGCCGTTGTGCTGATTCGATATTTCTCGCTGTCAACGACATGACAACTTAAAGGGCTACACCAGTATAACACTTTCAAAAAAAATTTTTTTTTATTTGATTTTTCGATAGCTTGCATTTCCATAAATATCTTGTAAAATCGGGAAGGTCGTATCTTGAATAGTTTTTGGATGGCAGCGTTCTAAAGAGCGACAGTTCCAAGGTGCAAACATATATACATAAGTGAAACTTTAAACGCGTTTTTCTCGAAACGACATTTTTCAAAATTGCTAGCGTCATAATTCAACGATAAATTGATTGATCGACTTCAAATTAAAATCGAGTATTTTTGAATGCATTTACTATACAATGACCTACAATCTTTTTGATTGGTTGAAAATTGTCAATTTGGCATTAAAAAACTATAATTGTTCGCTGAATTCTTTAGGTTCAATTACTTTCCAAAACCTCCAAAAAATGTTCCGCATCAGCACAAGTTATGTCTGATTTCTGTCCTTAATGCACATAACATTTCCGAAGCAGATGTGTTATATCAGTTAAATATGTTAGAACGTATGATTGTTCCAGATATCGTTCTCTCATGCTTTCTTAAGAAATGTGCCAAATATATATACCAACCCCTAACAAAACTATTTAATTCATCTCTTATGAAAGGCTGTTTTCCATCCATATGGAAAAAGTCATTTATAATTCCTTTACATAAGAGTGGATTTAGGTCATCTATTGAAAACTATAGGGGAATAGCAAAGTTGTCTGCAATACCTAAACTTTTTAAGCAATTATAACAGACAACATAACACTCCGGTTCACTCCACTAATTTGTTGTTCTTAGCACGGTTTTCGTAAAGGGAAATCTACAATCAGGGTTCTCATTTACTACTCCGTAGCAGCAAAATTTCTAGAATTATTGCTATGCTATCGCTACCGCTCTCACTTTGTYGGGAGCCACAGCATAGCCTTGGCATAACAATGTAAAAGTATGTGCTCTACTCTGCTGCGAGTTTTGTTAGGTGAAAAACTATAGCTGTAGCGAGCGCAATAAATGAAATGCTGCGATATGCTCTGGGGTAGCCGTAGCAATAAATTGGGGGCGGTAGCAGAGCAGAGTTAATGAAAATTTTCATGTGCTACAGCTACCGCATGCGTTTTTTGTTTTTTTTTTCTTTTTTGGTATTTTCTGCAATCTACAAGTATGTATGTACATATAGTATACGCGGTAATTTAGAACCAGGGTAAGGACATATGTAGTTTAGAAACAGGGTAAGGGCATAGGATACTTTTTTTTATCTCTTTATGTTAAAATTCAATGCAACTCTTAAAAAATTTTATAAATTCAGAAATAGAAAGAAATAAGTATAAATTGTCATATCCATACATGCTTAGTATATGGGTTATGCTGATTTTGCTTCTGAACCTGGCAGTGTTTTTAGAATGAACAAATTAATTTACTCATCGCGAATTACTAAGAACTAAGATATTTGATTTAAATTTATGAAGTCACTTGATGTAACAAGAGTCAAAATGATTTGGATAACATTTGTTTTGTTTGAATTATTCAATTAATTCAAACATTATGACAGAAAATAGTGAAAAAAAGAAAAAAACAACAAACGCGCTCTGCTACCGCTCCCAATTTTTTGCTACCGTTACCCCAGAGCATAGAGCAGGATTTAATTTTTTGCTCTCGCTAATTAAGGAACGTATTCCTTATAATAGTAACAAACATTAAAACAACCTTTTGTTTCAGTAAACAGAATGCAAAAAACCTTGAGTTGGAACAATTGAAATGCACTAGCACTAGAATAAAACAATCCTAAACAAACAAGTGTCAAAACAACATTGAGTTTGAATACCACACAGCTTTATCGTAAAACAAAACAAATGTGTCTAAGCAAACAATATATGTATATGTAAACAAACCTACACAAATAATATAATCTGTATCTCAACAAACTATCAACTAGTAATAAGCAAACATACTAGTTAGTGTAAATAAAGAGTACACATTTCAGTGCAGCTCAACATACATATATCCTTTTAACTCATTTTTACTTCTGGTAAAAATTAATTGGGGGCTCAACCGGGATGGCAAATTTATTTGCTATCCAAAAATCAAAAAATTCCACAGGAAGTAGGACTTCCAGCACTAAATACCTGAAAAAAGTGCAGAAACAAATGGCAAAGGATATAAGTATAAATCCTGTAACAGCGGACAATACTTCCAGAATGAATCAATAGCAGATACTGAAAAAACGGACAGCGTCGAATTCAGCAAGATTCATAACAGACCCTGGAACAGCTTACAGTAACAATTCCTGAAAAAGTGGAGCAAGGTTAAAAAGTATAACTCCTGAAATAGTGGATAATACTTTCACCAAGATTCGCAATATACTCTGAAACAGCGGACAATGTTGAATTCTGGAGAAGATAATGCAAAAATACCACATTACCACCAAGTAGAGACACCAGCATCACTACATACCAAATTCAAGGATGAAAAAAGAGTAAACAAATATCAACAAAACAAACTTTAGGATCAATCTCAACAACGACAACCTTCATCAGTCCCAATGTATGTGGATCGACTTTGTCAAACAAAAAATTCAGCAATTGTTAAATGACGGAATAACACAGGCAGTAATTACAAAAAAAGGCACCCAAAAAAAAGCCAAACAGGAAAATTGTTGTTGAATTCTCCAAAATTAACTCTAATTCAAAACGAACTAAAAGAAAACATCATTTGAAACACGTAAAAATAATTAAGTATATAATATAGAAATGTATTAATTGTAAACATCAAAAATTAATCAAACATACGAGAACTGAAAGCAAACACAGAAAATAATTCCAAAAAAAGGCACCGAAAACAAGGCAGCCAAAAAGGAAATTATTTGCTGAGTTCTAGAAAATTTACACTAATTGAAAACGAAATTGTAAGAGAAAAGAAAGCACCATAAAAAACATGCAAAAATAATAATATCCTATCTATATATATAAAAATGAATCCCTTTTTCCATTGGTCACGGCATCACGCCGGAATGGCTTGACCGATTTGAATAATTCTTTTTTTTATTGTATTTGTTATTATTAGGAGAAAGTTCTTATGAAAGAAAAAATTACGAAAGTTGCGCAGGAAAGTAGAATATTCCAGTTTTTTTAATATAATATATTGTGTCACTTGTGACGCGAAACTCAGTATGATTCCGAGGCATTAAAAGAAACCGTTCTAAGAAACGCCCCTCTTTTAAATTAGCAACAGAACATGGCTACGATACTCTTATGAAAGTAGTGACGGATGGAACCGGTGAATTTTTTCTTCTTAAATGCTCCTGGTGAGACTTGAAAAATATTTTTGACTGATTTTGACAACGATTATATCCCAAAATGGTAGGTATTGCAAGCACGTTGTTGGAAGGCGGTCGGACCGCTCATTCCGCACTCAAGTTGCCCTTAAACATGCAAATAAATGACACTCGAACCTGCAACCTTTCGAGAAATTTAGGAATAGCCGAAGTGTTGCAGCAATGCAGATTAATAGTTTGGGATGAGTGCACAATGGCACACAAAAAATTTTTGGAAGCAGTAGACCGCACTTTGCAAGATTTGCGAAAGAATCAAAACTGCTTTGGTAGTGCAGTGTTATTATTGGCAGGTGATTTCCGACAAATATTACCAGTAATACCACGATCAACGCCAGCCGACGACTTAATGCATGCTTAAAGTCATCCATTTTATGGAAATATGTTAAAACGCTCAAAGTAAGTATGAACTTGCGAGCCGAACTGCAAAATGACCAACCAGGAGAAACTTTTTCAAAGCAATTGCTTGATATTGGTAATGGAAAAATTGAATGCAAAAAACCTTGTTGTCAATGAAATGAATTATCAAATTCAAAATAAGATAACTGCTGAATTGATTACATACAAATCGATTGATTCAATCACTAACCAAGATGACAAATTCGCTGGAATTACGCGGATCATAATCTGCAATTAAAAATCGAATCGATAATATCATGTTGCGGAATATAAACCAGCCACGTCTTTGCAATGGCACCCGACTTGCGGTAAAGATATTAATGAATAACGTGATAGAAGCCACAATTTTCAAAGGGAAGTATTTTCCACGGATTCCTCTAATTGCGAACGACATGACGTTCAACTTTAAACGGTTACAATTCAGTCCGGCTAGCATTTGCAATGTCGATAAATAAATCACAAGTGCAATCGCTAAGTGTTTGTGGCATTAATCTTGAAAATTCGTGTTTTTCACATGGCCAGTTATATGTCGCCTGTTACCGTGTCGGAATACCAATGACACTATTTATATATGCGCCAGAAAATAAAGCTGAGAATATTGTGTGTCATAAAGCTTTAGAATAATAAACACTTTGTTTTTGGAATAATTTTGTTTTATTAATATACCAATTAGAATTCAATAATCACAGTTAAGAAGACAGAACATTGTATGTCGGGTCAGCTATACTTGGTCAAGAAATAAACTTCATTTAGATAAGAAGGTAACAGATATTTCTTGATTATAGGGCGGACATTTCATTTTAACAGAATAGAACAGGAACGTATTCCTCATAATACTTGTAGTAATAAACATCAAAACATTAATCAAACATATAGAAAAGAGAAAATTTCCACAAACACAGCTAATAATTCCAAAAAAGGCACCAAAAACATGGTAAGCCAAAAAGGAAAATGGTCGTTGAATTGTAGAAAATTTACGCTAATTAAAAACAAAAAGTATCATAACAAACATGCAAAAATAATAATTTGTTTTATAATATAAAAAAGTATAAATTATAAACACAAAAAATTAATCAAACATATACAATAATTAATTATTATAAGCAGACTCAAGCCTAGATGTTTTGAAATGAGGACATTTCATTCTAACAAAGGGGAGTGTTAACGTTTGTCACTAGTAAACTTACATGCTATAGTATGAGATGGAAAATAAAACGCACTGATTTCCACACTCGCTATACGATATTTATTTCACTATTTAATCTTATTTTATTGTATGTAACACTGTGTATTTAAAGAAAGTCCAATGTTGGACACTGTTATCGAACTTGGTGCTCCACCTCACTCCCGTCACTTAGCGGTTTAAAAAAAAAGGAAATTGCGGTGGTTGCTGCGGTAGAAAAAAATTAGCGGATCACAAATGAAAAAACTGAATATCGCGGACGACTGTCTTACTTTGCGGAGGAAACGAAAAAAAGGGGAGCGATCCCGGTCGGATCAATCCTTTTTGATAATGTGGGTGGTGAATGTTAGATTATTCCGAGTCGTCTCGTTGATGGTCGTGTGGTTGTTGTGTTGTAGTAATGAGCGGTGTTAAGTACTGTGTTTGATGCCTCTGTGTGTAGTGGTCTATGCTGTGAACTGTTGTGTGATGAGATGTTGTGACGTGACGGGATGCGATCTGGGATATTGCAGAATGTTCATAGCTCATGTGAACATCCCGGCCCCCCTAGGCGAGTTAATCGGCTAGGAGCCTCTGCAGTTGTTGCAGTGTGCTTAGTACAGCGCTCAACACTGTGGAGCTTCGTTGTTGCTGGCGATAAGCGTGGCGTGGCGGAGATGGCCATGAACGTATTGTGGTTGATTGGCTGCTTCGTCCTCGCCGAATAGAATCGCTGCGTGTTCTGGTACGGGTGTTGGTGCGATTCTCCGACGGATTGGCTCGGCGAGGAAAACGATGAAATAGAGTGTGATGGGGCCTGTGGCAATATTGAAAAGCGCCGTCGGCCCAGCACTCTATGGTGGTGTGGTCATCTGCAAGGCAGGTTATGCAACGCCCGTGGGCTCTTGCAACCTGCTGTCGTTGAGTGGTCTTCATGCTCTTAAAAATGGTGCATCGTTTCAGGGCGTGTGGACGATGGCACAGGCTGCAACATGGAGGTCTCTGTGGCTCCAATAGCTGCTCTTCTCTTATCTCCCTGACTGCTTCGGCGGATGGCGGTGGTCGCATAAAACTGGTCCTTGGAGCGGCAACGGGTGAAGTGAACGCTTTGGGTATAACGATTTCGGATCTTATGTTGGAGGTTTGGGTCTTCTCTACGTCCATTTCTATGGGAATATAAAATTGTATTAAATTGATTTTATTTATAATGTTATGATGTAGTTGTTGCAGCTACATATCTATATATATGTAAATGTAATATTGGTTGATCTTCAATTCGCATGTTTGAGTTATTTTATATATGGATTATGAAGCGGGTTAATTTCGAATTAGCGGAATTGATTTATTATTTTTCGATCGATATCTCTTATGGAGATCTATGAGGTAGTCTTCCTTCCATCTGTGGCTGAATTCGTGATGGAAATCTTGATTCTTTCCCATCGATTTATTAAAGTGAGGGAGTCTCCTTCTGTCTCAGGTATGGCGAGAAGAGGAGCTCGTCTGAGGAAATGACCTGGTGTAAGAGCTGTGAAATTGGAGGGATCTTGCGAGAGGGGTGATATGGGTCTTGAATTTAACACGGCTTCGATACGAGTGAGAAGTGTAGTAAACTCCTCTTAATTGAATTTATGATTACCAGTCGTTTTCTTTAAATGGGACTTAAAGCTTTTTACTGTTGATTCCCAAAGTTCGCCCATATGAGGAGAACATGGAGGTATAAACTGCCAATCAATCCCTTGGAATGCATATTCGTTAACTATTTCAGGGGAGACTTCTTTCATGAAGTTTATAAACTCCTTCTCTGTTGCTCTTTGGGCTCCGACAACGCTTTTCCCATTGTCGCTCATTATTTTTGAAGGAAATCCGCATCGTCCGACAAAGCGTGCAAATGCTGCAAGAAAAGCCGCAGTAGTCAGATCTGAACAAAGCTCGAGGTGTACTGCCTTTGTCGTAAAACAAACAAAGACAGTCACATACACTTTTCTAAATGAAGAAGACCTTAATATGGAGGCTCTATCTGGAAAGGTCCAGCAAAATCAACCCCAGTGATAGTAAAGGGTAGAGCATAGTTGCAGCGTTCAGGGGGTAAAGCTGCCATGAGCTGCGTACGTACTTTGTATTTGTACATGGTACATGGTTTACACATGAAAATCGTCCTTTTGATTTGTGGCTTTAGTCGCGGTAATAAAGCGATGCTCACCATGCAGTGTAAGCTGGTGCAGATATGATAGAAATAAGTAAGTAAAACGGGATTTCTCTGGAATAATGATGGGATGTCGTTCCTTTCCATTGCCCGTTCCATTTGTCCTTATTTATCCCTTAGAGTGTAAGAATGGATATAAGACGTGAAGTGAGCTTCCCTTTTGGAGAGGTCGCTTTTCGAGCAACTTTGATTTCTTTTTGCTGAAATAGCGAGTTTCTGTATAAAATATTAGACTGACCTTGGCATGTTCCCAGTCGGAATGCGTTAGGTGTACGCAAGGATCATTTGGTGCTCCTTTCATTTTCTGTTTAAGTCTTGTGTGTGCATATAAGCGACTACTCTTAATGCTGTAGCAAATGAAGAAAATCGGTGGAGAATATCATCCCCTTCTAGAATGATTTTCAATTTTCCGACTTTCCGGCGGTATTATATTACGAGCGGGAGACCTTGGCCAGAATTCTTGTGATTCTGTTAGCCATGGGGGACCGTTCCACCAGAGTGTAGTTCTGGTGAGGTGCAGTGGTTTGCAACCTCTTGTCCCAAGATCCGCTGGGTTATCTGCACTTGCAACATGTTGATATTTTGCTGGGCCAACTAAGTCTAAAATTTGGGATATTAGGTTAGATACATAGGTCTTTCAGGAATAGGGTGGTTTTTCTAACCATTATTACTATTTCTGAGTCTGATCAAAGAGAAGGAAGGACCGCCATTGATCATAACATCGATTAAAAACGTCAGTATCACAAGCTGGTACTTTTAGATACATGCCTTTATCTAGGTCTTCTTTTGGTGTTGTAACTACTCTGGGATGGGGAGTAGTGGCTCTACTTGGCCTTACCAAACTTATTTATTCAGTTATCATTCCCTTTGTTAACTCATACTGATCGCGGCAGTTATCACACTTGGCTGTCGCCGAAGCTTTTGCGTTTTCTGGGAGTTCTGCGTCGTCAGTATCTAGTCCTGTATCGTACGTTGCCGAGGGCGTGCGCAGAGATTGTTCACACTTTCTAGTTTTATATTCAAAACTGATTCTGTGATGTCAGTAATAGGGGAAACTTGAAATCTTGTACAATATCTCATAAAACTGTCACTTTCATGATCTTTTTTGTTTTATACTTCGCTTTGAGCGTGTAGCTTCTGCAGGCGTGCTTTGTGTTTTATCATCATCAGCCATTTTAGGAATTTCTAATGATAGAGGTGTTTTTGGCAGCTTTTGTCAGATTGCATTAATTTGAATAGAGTTTAAAGCTTCTAACTTAAAGTTTTGTCTAATAAAGAAATGATTCAGAATTAATATTGCTAAAGCAATGTAGTCAAATAGATTTTAGAAAGAGTATAAATTGAAATATTATCAACAGAAGTTTTTTTAAAT
>NW_017537376.1:40143-41499 GCF_001853355.1 Bactrocera latifrons | reverse complement strand
AAAGTTCGATAATTTTTTTTGTTTGTTTTTAAATGTGATTGAAAATTTTTTTAACGTGCATCTTCAGTTTGTATCTGCAAACGAGTCAAGAGCGCGAAAGAAAAATACAATACGTATAATTGTTTGCATGTATCAATGTATTTATTTTCATATGCTCACGTACGCATATGCTTTATATAGTCCATATGACGTTTTCCTTTTGTTTTTCTTTGCTCGTATCCCTTGTAGTTATGTAATTGTTATATATGTTTGTATATATGTTATAAAAATCTAACATATAGTAATTCGCTAATCGCACATAAATTTATAAAAACGCTGAAAAAAATAGTAGGATGTAATATATATAAGTATGACTATGGTTTGAATTATATACATAAATGTGTATGTTTGAAATATAATGTGCAAATAATAAAAATTGTATGTACATACATATGTCACGCAGAAGCTGCACACATTGGTACATACGTAAGTGTAATGCCTTTTTTTCTCTTTTTATTCTTACCTACCATTCATAAGTGTAATGCCTTTTTTCTCTTTTTCTTCTTACCTACCTTTGATTGAATGTTATAAGCGATCCAGCTTGTTGCTTTACAGCCCAAGGGGTATCGCTGGAAATTTTGCAAGCAACGAGTACTTGTCTTTGTAAATTGTTTTTGTTATGGGATTTGGGAGTGCGTTTGGAGACACGAATTGAACATCCAAACAGGTAGTTTAGTATTACTATGTGTTATAGCTTTATGCTAAATTATGTTATGTATATACCATATGATTGTGTATGCATATAAATGTGTACATATGTATGTATATTAAAATGGAGGAATTTGTAATTTTCGACGAATATGCTTATATATATGTATGCTTTCTTTTATATATGTATATATTTGGTTTTCTTTTCGTATCTTCCGCTTTTGCTGAATTAATATTGTAAAGTGGCTTTTACTACCTTACAATAATTTACTCCAACACTGTACACCGTTTATCTTTACCATATCTCAACATAGTCAAATAGTCTTCACTTCTATATTAGTGCTTTCCACCATTGACCAAAGCTGCGCTATGCTTCTATTTCACACATAGTGCTTTCCACCATACTAAACTTCACCTCACTGCAMTKACCAAAGCTGCGCTATACGGCTATATAAGCAAGCACTTCATACCGAGTTGCGATCATTTCTTACAGCGCGCCGAACAGGACGGTCGGACAGCAGCAAGCAACAATAGGCGGGGGTAAGTGGAGTAGCCAGTTGTGCACGCAGTAGAAGTTGGGTAGTTTGCAGGTATTCGCAGGCATTGCGTTGAAAAGGTATTACACCTCGGTGTGATACCAGTGCTCGCAATGCCTCCGCTTCACACAGT
>NW_017537376.1:29069-40038 GCF_001853355.1 Bactrocera latifrons | reverse complement strand
CCTCCACCGTATCACGTAATCGATGTCTTCGCAGTGCGCGACCGTAGTCTCCGTTGCGCTGCGATACAGGGACATCACAGCTGCGCTGCCTCGAACAGCGTCACGATCGCAGTCCGCACACTAGTGCACCGACACCATATCTGCGCTGCCTGGAACAGCGTCAGTACCCCTGCTTGCACAAAATAGTGCACCGTTACCTGACTAACGCGATGAACAGGCGACTCGCAGGTAAGACCAGAGAAAAGAGATAGTGCTAAAGACAGTTGCTAGCCGTAACGTGTCCGGTTGACATTGCTAATTCTGTAATTCGTCCTTTGCAGAGATCCCGTAAAGACTGCACTGTGCCATACAGTCAGCACCGCGTCTGAAAGTGACTGCTTCTCACCAGAGTGCCGAAGGACCACCACCTTGCGGTAATTACCAACACGACTTCGACAAGAACCAACGCCTGATACACCAAATCCCAGCGATACTCCACCTGACTCGCGATAATACATATAAGCTGGTCTGGCTGTCCATATAAAGGGGTGTGGATTTCATCACAAAAGTGAACATTTTATTTGCTAAGGGTTCATGGGTCCCAAGGCTGACCCTGGAGCGGCTGAGCATACCTCAGCTATGGACGAAACCCCATTACAAATGGCGCCCGAGCAGGGACTTGATTTTGTGAGTGACAGTGAAAAACATGAAACGGTCACCAACGCTCATGAATCAGGTTCGCCACACCCCCTACACAATCCTAAGCATTGCAGTACATAAGAGCATAAGGCCCTAGCGCTTGAGACAGACACGACCAGTTGGATTTATTGGCTAACGAAGGAACGATTAGTCACCGAGTGCAGACGACACCACATCGCTGTCGAAGGCGTACCGTAGCAGATCTCCGCAGCGAGCTGAGCGCCTGCATCCGTGCAAAGCGCCACAATAAATCCACGGAGGACCTAGTGAAAGCGTTGGAAAGGGAAATGCAAGATGAAGGTAATGCCACCATACTTGTTCCAACCACCACGGCAAGAATTCCGAGTAACGCAACAGCAACACGTTATGTCATCACATCGGCTGCAAAATTGCCAGATTTGGAGGTTATAAACACCGTGCGGCGATGGAACATACGCTACAGCGGTCGCGAAAATTTACACGACTTTCTGGAGCGATGCGAAGAACTAGCCGAATGCTACTCTATAGCAAATAACGAGCTTCTTGCTACTATGCCGGAAATTTTGCAAGATAAAGCGCTGCAATGGTTTCGTATAAAACGCAATGTCATAACCACGTGAGTTGACTTTCGTTACGAGGCTGAACGTTTTTTCTTACCGAAACGACACCTCGCACATCTGGAAGAAACCATCCATCAGCGCAAGCAACTACCCAGAGAGAAAGCAAAGGATTATGTGTTGGCCATCCAAACGCTTATTCGCCAACACCCGAAACTTCGCGATGAAGATCACACCGAGCGTATATATGACGGCCTAAGGGTGGAATATCGCCTATACGTCCGACGAAGCGACTTCCACAGCGTAGACGAACTACTCGAGTTAGCCGAGGAATTTGAATTGTTAAGAAGCGAGGAGGCCAGGCAAGCAAAAAACACCAATCACTGTTTGACGGCGGTAAGTACCAAGTATTGCCGCGAGAAAGTTTGTGTGCGATGTAAGCAGCTGGGACACCAAAGGCACCAATGTCGCAACCGGCAGCGAGTATTTTGCTCTCGCTGTGGACGCGACGGAATTATGCCTCGAGACTGCAATTGCCTTATACGGGCAACAGTGCGAGCTACTCCGTCCAAACCCAGTACAACAGCACTCATAGCAACGATTCCGTATCCAGAGGGGAAACAAGGTGGCCGCTACTATCTGCCCGTTACTGTCGCAGGCATGCAGATAGAAGCTCTGGTGGACACTGGAGCCACGCTTACATATATCGGTAAGGAACTTCAACGACATCTGGTTAGGCACAAAATTAAAGCCAGACACCAGACCCGTCGAATTCAACTAGCTAACCAGACATACATACCTAGCACGGATATGTATCCTGTTACTATAGAGCTGGGTAACAAGTCCACGCACCTACTTGTATCAGCTCTACCGACGCTTTCGGAACATGTCATCTTAGGCATGGATTTCTTAAGAGAGCGAGGCCTGACTATCACCATTGATGGACAACCCCTAACGGCTACACGCCTAAGCACACAGGCACCCACCGACCACTTTGCTATGCCAACCTAAAGGCAGCATCTTGCAGAAAAGGAGAATCATCTATTGAACGCTCTTCTCACGGAAAACGCAGCAGCGTTCTCGACGATCACCGGCCCCAGTACAGCCACCGAACACATAATCCGCCTCAAACACGACCGTCCACTAAAGCAGAGATATTATCCACGCAACCCAGCGATGCAAGAAGTAATCAATCAAGAGGTGAACGAATTGATTACTRCAGGCCRCATCGAAGCCTCTAACAGCGCCTATAGCTCGCCCATTGTCCTAGTGCGAAAGAAACAAGGAATAGATTACCGGCAACTTAATACAGCAAGCATACCAGACGCATACCCACTTCCCCAAATAAACGCAATCCTAGACCAACTCAAGGAAGCTCGGTTCATTTCGACCATCGACTTGAAAAATGGCTACTGGCAAATTCCGCTCATGCCAGTATACCGCATTTACCATACCGGGGAGAGGTCTATTCGAGTAATGCCTTTTGGGCTGCATTCGGCGCCGGCAACATTTCAGCGAGCTCTAGACACCGTTCTGGGACCAGAACTACAGCCGAAGGTCTTTGCCTATCTGGACGACATCATTGTACTGGGAAACACTTTTGAGGAGCACTTAGAAAACTTGCAAACGGTGTTCACGCGCCTTCAACAAAACCATATGCAGATCAACTTTGAAAGGTGTAAGTTCGTGCAGCAACGCCTCCATTACTTGGGCCATGTAGTCAGCACCGAGGGTATTCACACAGACCCGGCTAAAGTCGCAGCCATCAGCGACATGACAGCACCTACCACCATCAGAGAGTTACGCCGCTTCCTAGGAGCAGCCTCCTGCTACCGACGTTTCGTTGCAGACTTTGCCAAAATATCAGCACCCCTAAATCGCTTATTAAAAAGGACAAGCGTTGGACATGGGGACAGAAGCATTCCAGGTGTTAAAAGAAAGACTAACTAGTGCACCCATCCTAGGTTGCCCCGACTTCGAGAGGCCCTTCTGTCTGCAGACTGACGCCAGCGGAGAAGGACTAGGCRTAGTGCTATTTCAGCGTCATTCTGACCAAGAACGGGTCGTAGCATACGCCAGTCGCAGCTTGACAGAATTGGAGAAGCGGGACTCTGCCACCGAACAGGAATGCCTAGCCGTAATGTGGGGCATAAGGAAAATGCGACCGTACCTGGAAGGCTATCATTTCACCGTAATCACCGACCATCATTCACTTAAATGGCTTCACACCCTGCAGAGCCCGTCCGGAAGACGCAAAGATACCCTCAACGTAGTCGCCGATGCGCTATCCAGATGCCCACGGAAAGTCCAAGAAGGCGATGCGTAACTTCTGCATGCCGTCCATGATCAACCGATTACCAACTTATCGATGGCCGGCTCTTTCGGCACGTCGCCYCACGCAATAAGCTGTCCAGGTCACCATGCTGGAAACTATGCGTACCAGAGCCCCGTCGACTYGAAGTCCTRAGAGAAAATCACGACGCTAGCACCGGCGGTCACATGGGTGTACACAAAACACTCAAACGCACACAGGAAAGTTATTATTGGCCTGGGATGCATAGGGATGCACTCAGATATGTGCGTCGATGCCAACAATGTGCCGAATATAAGGTAAACCAGCGCCGACCTGCTGGGATGATGGCCACCATGCAATGCTCACGACCGTGGGAAGTTGTAACGGCGGACTTTGTAGGTCCAGTGCCACGTTCAACCAATGGCAACACATGCTTGCTAGTGCTCACGGATAAGTTCTCCAAGTAGGTGGAGCTCATGCCAGTACGGAATACAACCACCGCCAGTGTTATAAAGGAGCTACGAGAGCGCGTGATATACCGGTTTGGTTGCCCTGACGTATTTTTTACCGACAACGGGAAGCAATTCACCGGCAAGCCGCTTACACATTTCCTGAGAGCCACGGGATCAAACATTGTTTCACTGCCGTTTACGCTCCACACGAAAACCCAACCGAGCGCACAAATAGAATCGTGAAAGCCTTGATTGCACAACGAGCAAAGGCCGATCACCGAACCTGGGACCACCAACTAGCCGAAATAGCTTTCGCAATAAATACATCACAACACGACTCGACAAAAACATCAGCAGCTGAGATAAACTTCGGGTACATACCGGCTACACCGAAACAAATCCATAAAGAAGAGATGTGCCTGACGAAGGAGCCACCAACGTGCTGACACTCACCGAGCTTTGGCAAGAAATTTCTCGCAACTTGTCTACTGCAGCCAAACGCCAAAAGAAATACTACGATCTGCGCAGACGATCATGGAAACCACTTATCGGCGAGAAGGTACTCAAAAGAGATCAACAGCTCTCTTCCGCAGTAAACAGCTTCGCACAGAAGCTAAAGCAGTTGCCAACCGAATACTAAGCTCATGCAGCTGCTGGCGAGCTTACGGACTCCAGCTCCGAGCCACTTATTACTATTGTAACGCAACAATAGACGTGGCCAACACTAATCCGTTTGCTCATCTCTTTCCAGATTCCTTCAAAATGAAACGCGCAATTAGCAGAATACCACGCGCACCGGGCAGCCGTACCAAGCGCCAACCACAGCCACCAGATGAGCCCACCAAGCCACGACCTTTCCAACCACCACCGGAAGCACGACCTCGTGAACGCACGACTGCAACCGGGGTGCATCAATTACACACAATTAGCGTAGATGCCACCGGGCCAGCTGTTCGAACTCGCCCGAGGTCATCCAAGCAGGCACAGGAGCCCAGCGCCGGCAACCCGCAACCGCGGCTGGTCATAACAGCTACAAAGTTGGAAGCATTGCCCCGACAAACGCCACTCAGCACGAACGCGCTGGAAATGCCAACTACGGGAAGAGTCCCAGCGGCATGCGAAACAAATAACGAAGCATGTGCTACGACAGGGCTGCGAGCCGCCCAAACTTCGACGTTACTCGTAGTCCAACCAAATGCAGCGAGTGCTGTCACGGCCAAAGCTAGTACCAGTAGGCAACCCGTACTTGAGGCACAAGAGGCACCAGCAACAGCAGCGACTACGGAGGCAAACACAGGCATAAATGACGATGGGGCGCCTGCTAAAACAACTGCCACGACGCAACGACGACACAACAACCAATTCTCGAGACCAGCGCACGAACAGCCCCGCCCAGCACATCGCAGCGAGAGGTAACACCAGCGGGTGAAATTCCAGGGTTCTTGGAGGGGCTGACCATGACCCGACAGCATTTCATCAGGCGCTCAAGGATGACGCTATTCTTCCGGGGCCGGCGTTTAGCCCTGAAGAAGTTGGAGGGCGACCGCGTATTGGTGCGATACGGCACAGAGAGTTGCGTGGTACATTTGTACGATTGATGCTAACTGTGTCACACAATACTTTGAAATATAAAACACGTTGTACCATAGGTTAAGAAGTTGTTAAAAATTATTGTTAATCATAATCATAAGATATAAGACACGTTGTACCATAGGTTAAGAAGTTGTTGTAAAATAAAGATCTCCACACCCGCTTTCAGCCCACGGCACACATGCCAACCAGGACAGCCAGCCAGCCTCCAGCCAGACCATCGTGGGTGGTCGACACCACTCCGTTCATATGTCCACTTAAAAGTTTTCTTTTATTTTATAAATTTTGTGCTTCAAACACTTTAAAATATTTCGCACTTGCACCAGGAAGTTATTTAAATTTTTATTTCATTTTTTGCTTAGGTGCCTTTCTTAAAATCTCGAGGGACCATTTGTTATAGTTTGCCAGTAGTATTCTTACTTGCTAGAGTATACCTATGAGATGGAAAATAAAACGCACTGATTTCCACACTCGCTATAAAATATTTATTTCACTATATAATCTTATTTTATTGTATGTAACACTGTGTATTTAAAGAAAGTCCAATGTTGGACACTTTTAGTGAACACGGTGCTCCACGTCATTCCCGTCACTTAGCGGTTATAAAAAAAGGAAATTGCGGTAGAAAAAAATTAACGGATCACAAATGAAAAAACTAAATATCGCGGACGACTGTCTTACTTTGTGGATGAAACGAAAAAAAGGGAAGCGATCCCGGACGGATCAATCCCTTTTGATACTGTGAGTGGTGAATATTAGATTATTCCCAGTCGTCTGGTTGATGGTCGTGTGGTTGTTGTGTTGTAGTAATGAGCGGTGTTAAGTACTGTGTTTGGTGCGTGTGTGTGTGTAGTGGTTTATGCTGTGAAGTGTTGTGTGATGAGATGTCTCGGAGCAGAGTAGTGTACATACTTTAACATTATTATGCTAAGGCTATGCTGTGGCTCCCGACAAAGTGAGAGCGGTAGTAAGAGCTAAATGAAATGCTACGGGAGTAGCATAGTTTTTCAAACGCTGTCTACAATAACTACTTTGCTTGAATTTGTATCACATGTATCAACGGGCTTTAGGGAAAATAAGAATACTGGGGGGTTACTCTGTAATGCGATACGAATATGAAAATGTTCGCATCTTCAATTTTGGTACACTGTAATTCGACAATCGCAGTAAATTTTCGAATTTAGTTTTTCCCTTTTGCATTGGCTGTACTCTACTTTGCTAAAGCAATTGTCAAACATGCGTTATATTCGTAATCTTTGTGCTACAAGTATAAAGAAGTCGCATTTAATTGGTTTAATTGTTACTAAAATATATAACGCCGTGTATATGAACTATTTTGCACAAATTTACAGGGAAGAACGGAAAATAAAACAACAAACTCAACCAAAGCAATTTGAAATTCTCGTGGAGTTCATGAAGGCGCATCCCGATTTCTTGAAAGGATCACTAAAAACAACAGACGCCACAAGTACCTCCAATAATTTATGGAAAAATTTAGTTTCCCATTTAAACTCAGCTGGGCCACCATTGCGCGACACTGCGGTGTGGAAAAAGGTAATTCCAATAATTGCACAGATAAATTATAAATGTGATTAAATGTAATCAATTAAAGGTTTGGGCAGACTATAATATTCACTTAAAGGCAAAAATGCGACGAAACAAAAATAATATTTCGGTAACTGGAGGTGGTCCCTTACTTTTCATACCCTTATCACAGTTAGAGCATCAAATAAGTGAGTTATTGTCAATAGAGGAATTAATAAATGGAATGAGTGGTACCTTGTCATTCGGTGCAGCTACAAGCAGCATGTGTCGGAGGTAAATGCAGATCTTACCGAACCAAATACACAAAACAGGGAACTACCACAATGTTTCAAAGTGGCATGCACACCTCACAAAAAACAGCAGACTAATCTTAATACACAAGAAAATGAACTACCACAATGTTTAAATGCAAAAAGCAGCAGACTCCGCTTGAACAAGTCGAAAACCAAATTATATTCCCCAATAACTCGATTAAAGTGTTAAACGATATAAATTTTAGTATAAAAATGTGGGACGAGCCACAATATATTATATTATATTTCAACGTTTAATACAACATGGCAACGCCATGTCAGCAAGTCAGCTGCGCCTGGCTTACAAGAAACGCTGAAACGAATACAACACAAAACGAACCAGGAATACATAGGTAGAATACATAGGTAACCGTTAGGCTTGAAGACGCCCGAGTTACATCCCATGCTAACAGCAAACACAGATGGTGTGAAGATAGTCTGGTAGATAAGAAAATATATTTATTTAAGAAAACCAGAAGATATGTAAAATTAAGATATGAGAAGAAACACTGATCCTAAATAAATATAATAACCAGCAGAAATTAATTCGCTCCAAGAATCAACAAAAACATCAGCATTTCCCGTCTCGAAGCTTCGATTAATGAGCTAGTTTACAGTTTTAAGCGGCAGAGCATATCTCGTTCCCGTTCTCGTCAGCGCTTTCGTTCGCRCACATCTTCACCAGCATTGAACAACGACACGTGTTGGTATCACCRAAATTTCGGCAATAAAGCTAAACGTTGCCGATCGCCGTGCTCATTTCAGGGAAACCTACCDTCGGACCGTTAGTGGCGGTTAACGGCTCCTCACGCGAATCAAACCGCCTTTTCATAACAGATCGCGCCACCAAAATCCAATTCCTGGTGGATACTGGCGCTGATCTCTGCACTTTTCCTAAATCTCTCGCACCGTGGCCGTCCGAACGAATCAACTATAATCTCACAGCAGCATATGGATCTACGATTAATACCTACGGTTGCATAACTCTAAAGTACTGCCCGTCGATCCTATATGGGCAGATGCACTAAAGGAGTTCCCTAACCTGACAAAGCCAGAAGGAATCTGTCAGCCAACAAAACATACGACGCAGCATCACATTTCTACTACACCAGGCCCTCCAGTTTCATGTAAAGCTCGAAGACTTGTTCCCGACAAACTTAGTGCGCGCTTTTAATCAAATATCTGTATCCAAAGAAGATATCGACAAAACTGCAATTATAACACCGTTTGGTCTTTTCGAATTTCCGTTCATGACGTTCGGACTTCGGAATGTCGCACAAACATTTCAACGATTTATCGACGAGGTAACACGTGGACTAGACGACTTCTTATTCCCATACATAGACGGCATCCTAATCGCTTCCAAAGATGTTACGCAACACCGCAGTCATCTTCGCTTACTTTTCGAACGACTTACTAAGTATGATGTCGTAATTAGCACCGCTAAATGCCGTTTCGGTCAGTCCGAAGTGGACTTTTTGGAACACCGCATTTCAGCCAAGGAATCTTACCTCTTCCTGGTAAAGTAGACGCGATAGTTAACTACCCACGACCAAAAACGATCCGAAAACTGCGTGATTTTCTCGGGATGATAAATTTCTACTGTAAATTTCTTAAAAACGCTGCTAAGTTACAGGCACCTCTGCACGAGTACATTCAAGGGACTTCAATAAAAGGTTCTCACCCGGTTCCCTGGACACCAGAAGGTTATGCAGCGTTCGTTGAATGCAAAGAAGAGCTACGTAAAGCAACAATATTAGCATACCCGGATACCTTGGGCAATATTTACTGATGCCTCAGAATATGCTATCGGCGCCGTCCTCCAACAACGGCGAGGACAACACTGGGAACCATTGGCCTTCTTCAGCCAAAAGCTTCAACCTGCTCTTAGAAAACACTGTCCGCACGACCGTGAGCTTCACGCTATCTACGCAGCTTTACGAAAATTTCGTTATATTTTAGAAGCACGACACATCACAATATTCACGGATCACAAACCTATGCTACACGCTTTTTCTCAGGATCCCGATCGAGCGACAACCTGGCAATTTCATCAGCCAGTTTACAACCGATATCCAACATATAGCCGGAAAAGCCAACATCGTTGCAGATGCTCTTTCTCGCGTCAAAGAAATTTCAATTGCAGTATCTTCAAACGAACTTGATCAAGCACAAGCTGAGTACGAAGAACTTCAGCAAAGAATATAAAGGGAACAACACGATACACTAAACTTGCGACCAGTCAACATTCCAGGCTGCAATAAGCCAATTTATTGCGACGTTTCGACCGATATTATCCGTCCATATGTTCCCACCGTGCTGAGGAAGAAAATATTCGACACTCTCCACAGCATTAGTCATCCCGGAGCGTGAGCTTCCGCCAAATTGTTAACGCAATGATTTGTTTGGCCAAGCATTAACCGCGACTGCCGTTTGTAGGCCCGAACATGCCTAGCTTGCCAACAAAATAAGGCATCTCGCCATGTTTTAACACCAATCCAAAACTTTCCAAGCCGCATAAGACGTATCGAACATATCCATGTAGACATCATTGGTCCATACGTACCTTCAAAGGGGTATCGCTACTGCTTGACAATTATCGATCGTTTCACMAGGTTTCCAGAGGCATTTCCCATTGATAGTATCGACGCCAAATGTGTTGCCCGCACACACACACGCACATCCATACGGTGTACCATTACAAATCATAACGGACCAAGGGACAGAGTTTAAGAGCCAACTTTTTAGCGCTTTCGATCGTCTCCTCGGCAGCAAACATATAAATACTACCACTTCCACATCCGCAGTAGAATGGAATGGTGGAACATCTTCACCGTCACTTGAAGGATGCCATTTGGTGCCACGAAAACAGCCCATGGGTTGACATGCTACCCATCGTTCTCCTTGGAATTCGTGTCGCTAGGAAGGAAGATCTTGGCGCAACTCCCACCGATCTCGTTTATGGAGAGTCAATTCATTTACCAGGAGAATTCCTAGCGCCTTCGACAAGATCTGGTTTGCCACCATCGAATTTTGCATTACGCTTGAGAAATTACTATGCAGACATGGCACCAGAACCCATTGTCCAACATGGTCAGAGGAAACCATTCATCTCCAAATAACTATCTACGTGTTCACACGTTTTTATTCGTCGCGACGCTCCACACCAAGCATTCACTTCACCTTATGAACGACCTCACCGAGTCATTTCAAAGCATAACAAATACTTCAGAGTAAACGTCAAAGGCGAAAACACTACAGTTTCGATCGACCGGCTAAAGCCTGTTTATTTACTTCCCGACGATAAGCTCAACGAGAGTGAGCAGCACAACGACGATGGCAACAGTACTACGCTTGCTACATCAACTTCACCAGAGTCATCTGAACCTCGGACATCTCCATTTTCGTCGCCATCATACTGCCTATCTGAATCCGATTCCAACTTATCTACACCGTCACCCAAGAGACGCGTTAGATTCCGCTGAACTTCTGATCATCTTCCTAAATTATCAATAATTTTGATAACGTTCTCCAAGAAGGGGAGTACTTGTGGGACGAGCCACAATATATTATATTATATTT
>NW_017537376.1:24372-28771 GCF_001853355.1 Bactrocera latifrons | reverse complement strand
TGGCTTACAAGAAACGCTGAAACGAATACAACACAAAACGAAACATGGAATACATAGGTAACCGTTAGGCAACTCTCTTCTTCTGCTTCTGCTGACAGCCATCGCGTGCACATCGAGTAACCACAGCACAATAACCACCACAAAAAAACATTTTTAAAACATTGAAAAAAAGAAATAAATTACAAAAACGGAGACTAACCTTTGAAAAGGAAAAATTTCTGAATAAACAAAAAATTGATATTGATGAACAAAAATTGAGAGACTGGAAAATGTAAGTTAAATAACTATATAACTGCGATAAGTGGAATTAAAAACTACAAATTTAATCTGTAATTATTTAAATTTAATTTTCCTTATTACAATGAAATAAAAGACTGGATTTATTAATTTGCAAATAGTTCGTTTTAATTAAGTTGAGTTACGAGCATTTATCATATTTGTTTTAATATCGTCCCTAATGTTTCTAGAAATAGTAATAAAATTACCACTATTAGGTAAATCTATATTAGTGGTGGAAAATTCTTCTGGCTCAAGTGTAATATTAATACAAATTAATACAAAATGCATATATTGTGTAGAGCGCAGCATACGTTCAAAATTTTAACGACTTTTTCAGGCATGTAATGCAGCTCTCTTGCAGATAACAAGCATCGAAATCTCCCTTTCAATACACCAAACACGAGTTATGTTATTATTTTACGCCAAGTTTACGCTTGTCTCCTTGAATGTTACACCACATATGAACTTTATTTTTAAATCAATTTAACATGAAGGAAAAAGAAATTCGATGAGTCAGCAAAAATTAATACAATAATAACTGTATAAAAGCTGGTAAACAGGAATAAGTAGTAAATTAAAGGGGAAAACTGTTATCAGCAATTTATGAATACGAAGACAATTAAGTTTGTAAGAAAACAATGCTTTATATTGCTGACTTAAACTATTCAAAATTCAAATGAAAATTTTACAATTAGAAAATAAATTTAATATATTGCTGACTTATTTTATTGGTGTCTTCCGGGTCCTGGTGGGGGCCGATGTGACGATATAACTCACGCGTTCAATTAGTGATCGGCCTTTTGTAAACTGTTGGTTGAAATAGTGTTCATTAGAACGTTCTGGCGCATTCCTATATGGCGTTAGCAGCCAAGGTTCAAGAGGATATCCGGAGTCTCCTATAGTAATAATAACAAAATCATATACATAAGTGGTGCTGAGAGATGTTGATAATTTCTTTTAGAACAAAAATATAATGTCAGCCGACATAAGTTATTATTACAGTTATATATACTCACCAAGAATTCGTTCGCTTCTATTTCCATTTTCATAGTTCGTCCTCAAACTTTCACGTTCTCCTGAGAGGTGGGATACGTGGGAGCCATGCGACGCGCCTCCAAATCTACCATTTACTGCCCTTATCTGCATTTTGTGATCACATATCTAAAAAAAGTTTTAGGTCATTGCACTGGAATCAATACATCGTGTATATGTTTGTACGTGTATATTATTGTATTTATAAATGTTCTTACCACCATTGCATTTATGCTGTGTTTTGAAGTAAAAGGTTCTATTTGCTTCAATGGTCACGATATGCTTTGGGCACAGAGCTTTCTCGATGGCATCGCACACTTCCAAGATGCATCGGGAAACCGATTGTTGGGCTAGCCCTGAATGCCTATCCTGGCCGACCGAGTGTTGATACCCGCCCTGTGCGAGGAACTTCAATGTTGTTGACAGTTTTACAATTTCTGGAATTGATGTGGCCCTTTGAGCGACTTTTAATTGGGTTCTTATGTTATCCAAAACATATAAAAATGCGTGCTTATTGAGGCGGAAATTTTGCATGAAGCTAAAAACACAAAATGTGTAATACACTACTTACTTGCATTATTTGTTTATTTTTTAGCCTTTACGTTAAAAGAAAACTAATTGAAATTTGTATTCCATTTTTTTTTATTCTAAAACAAAAAAACCAAACCTCTTAAATTCAATAAATATTAAATTAAAAGTATTAGACATAAGTTATTATTATTTTAATCAAACTTTGGAAATTATTATAAGATTTAAAAATTCCGTTATGGAATTAGTTACGCCTAGAATGGCCTGAATGATTTCATAATGGTCCCGTCGCCTCTCCTCTTCGGCAGCATTCCTTTTGGGTATATCAGCTATCAAAGTGCAGATAAGTTTATTGCGTGCACATCGTGATAACGGCGAAGTTGAAGCATCCTTAAAGGAAAAAATTTAATAAAAAATTGCAAAAAAAGTTTATATATTTTGTAAGTATATTACAATGAAATCTCACCTAACTTTCCAAGCTAATCAATGGGTATGTAGATGGTGTCGATGGACTGTTTGTTCGGGATTTGGGGTTGTTTCTATGTGACTGCATAATTGCAGAGAACTATACGTGGGTAATATAGTATTTTGTGCGCAGCAGAATATGATCTCATAAACTCATTGTTGTTGCGCATTCAAAGGTCAAAAACTCAATTGGCGTTAAACCAAGACTTTGGGCATATTTTTTACCATCCACAGCAGCCGAAACAAATGTAGATAAAGCCTTTTCTTCGATATAATAAATAAACGAATATTCTTGTATCTATCAAAACAAACTAAAATCTTACCTCTTTCCATTTTGTAGTACTTCGTATTGGTTCTCTACAAGAATTTAGTTCATCTGCCAGCTGTTGCGATAATTCCTTCATCTGTTCCCATTTCTGGGTGTGCTTGGCAAAATGAAACATAATCCTCCAGCAGCTCATGAGTAACTCGATCGTGTTTTGGTTTACTATCAAATAAAAGTTAAATTATAAATTTTGTTAATAATTAATTGATATGTGTGAAAACTTACGGTTTAAAGAATAAATATTATATAATTTGAATAGAATGTTTCAATTTACATTGTTTTGTTCACCACACGTGTGAGGAAAAGCTTTGCGAACTAAAGCTTTTACTTTTATCAAGATTGCTATAAGATACCAAAATATTTCTTCTTCTTCTTAATTGTTGTAGTGACCGCTTACGCGATAATAGCCGAGTTAACAACAGCGCACCAGTCGTTTCTTCTTTTCGCTACGTGGCGACAATTGGATATTCCAAGCGTGGCCAGGTTCTTCTCCACCTGGTACTTCCAACGGAGTGGAGGTCTTCCTCTTCCTCTGCTCCCCCCGCCGGGTACAGCGTCGAATACTTTCAGAGCTGGAGTGTTTTCGTCCATTCGGACAACATGACCTACCCAGCGTAGCCGCTGTCTTTTAATTCTCTGAACTATGTCAATGTCGCCATATATCTCATACAGCTCATCGTACCATCGAATGCGATATTCGCCGTGGCTAACGCGCAAAGTACCAAAAATTTTTTGCAGAACTTTTCTCTCAAAAACTCGCAACATCGACTCATCAGTTGTTGTTATCGTCCAAGCCTCTGGACCATATAGCAGGACGAGAATTATGAGTGACTTATAGAGTTTGGTTTTTTCCCCGCGAGAGAACTTTGCTTCTTAATTGCCTACTCAGTCCGAAATAGCACCTGTTGGCAAGAGTTATCCTGCGTTGGATTTCTAGSCTGGCATTGTTGGTGGTGTTTACGCTGGTTCCAAGATAGACGAAATTATCTACAACTTCAAAGCTATGACTGTCAACAGTGACGTGAGTGCCAAGTCGAGAGTGCGACGACTGTTTGTTTGATGACATGACATATTTCGTCTTGCCCTCCAGTCTGGAGAAAGCAGAACTAACGGCGCGGGTGTTGAGGCCAATGATATTAATATCATCGGTATACGCCAGCAGCTGTACACTCTTATAGAAGATGGTACCTTCTCTATTTAGTTCAGCAGCTCGAATTATTTTCTCCAGAAGCAGTTGAAGAAGTCGCACGATAGGCAGTCGCCTTGTCTGAAACCTCGTTTGGTATAGAACGGCTCGGAGAGGTCCCTCCCGATTCTGACGGAGCTTTTGGTGTTGCTCAACGTCAGCTTACACAGCCGTCTAAGTTTTGCAGGGATACCAAATTCAGACATCGCGGCGTAAAGGCAGCTCCGTGCTGTCGAAAGCAGCTTTGAAATCGACGAAGAGGGGGTGAGTGTCGATTCTCTTTCACGGGTCTTTTCCAAGATTTGGCGCATGGTGARTATCTGGTCGGTTGTTGATTTTCCAGGTCTGAAGCCACACTGATAAGGTCCGATCAATTTGTTGACGGTGGACTTTAATCTTTCACACAATACGCTCAATAGAACCTTATGTGCAATGTTGAGGAGGCTTATCCCGTTGGTCTTCAGACTGACTTCTTAAAAACTAAAATTCAATCAGAAGTGCTCAATGTTCGAAGAATTGTTGAAGTTAATATTACGTAAACAATTTGTCAATTAAAGTTAACGACCCTTATACAAATAAAGTAC
>NW_017537376.1:15399-17237 GCF_001853355.1 Bactrocera latifrons | reverse complement strand
CGAACATCATACAGAATTCAATTTGCACCTTCTCTATACTTTACGTTCTCTGACTCATCCCTCCCTTGTTTGACAACTCTCCTGAACTTTTATTCTAATTGTAGAGAATTTTGTGTATATACATATGTACAATAACAATCATAGTGACAATTATTATTAATAATATGATTATGAAAGTTACAATTATTGATGTTGTATGAATATTTTTATGTGTTTTTAGTTCTTCAATATTTTTTATATTGTCTATTTCATCTAATGATAACGTTAATTTAGTGTTATTGTAAATAAATGTTGGTAATTTAACAAAGCTATCTTTAAATGTTTTATCATAATTAGAGAAAATTACATTGTTTATTACAATTTTACAGTTGCTAAAAATTATTAAATGGTTGTTATTGAGTGTAAAATTTCTTTCGTCACAATTGTTCATTAATTTTGCATTATTCAGAATCCAAGCTCAAGTTCTTTTATTTCTTCTTTAATATTTTTGATTTTTGACACACATTATTATTAAATATACACAAATTTATTTTTCTTAACTTATTTAAATTGGGGTTATTAAAATATTCATAAGTATTATTTTCATAATATATTATTTCTCTTTCTTCAAAGTTAATTTCAAATTGGTTATTGTCTGCAAGTGGTGATATAAAATATCTTTTAACATTTACTATTGTTTTGGGTACTTTTATTAAAAATAGAATTTTATGATGTATTTTGCTACTCCTAATTTAATGTTTTGTAATTTATAAAAGGTTTTCTATTTGGAATCTATCTTCATCATCCATAGTACCAGCTATCCATTTTAGGCCTGATCCTGCGATGTTGGCTAAACCTCTTTTATTTTTATTTATCTTTAGGGTATGTAATTTAGTTCTAGCTTTATTTATTTCTGAGAGGAGAAGTTCTTTATAATCTAGTAATTTTAAATGTTGCACATTTTCTCTGAGATTTTCAAATGTTGTTTCTATTTCATTAAGATCTATAATGTGAAGTATGGTTGTGTAGTCTGAAATAAGTTGTACATCGCTTTATTTTATTTCTACGCATCCATTTTTATTTTCGTTGATGGTTTGGATGATCAGAGTTGGTATTACCAGTGGTATTATCATTAGTATTAATAAACCTGTTGATGTCCAGTGTCCCTGAAAATTTATTTTTTCTTTTACTGTTGCTTGGGTATATATTTTCTAAATTCAACTTTTTGTAACGGGGTTCATATTTATGCCTTAGTGCCTTGTAATTTTTTACGTAACCTTCTTGATCATTTTGTGTGAATTTCTCCCTATTTTTCGTCCTTTTTCTTATAATTTTGTTTTTTGCTTTCAAAATTCTATTTCTAATTAGTATTTTCTCTATTTTTCCTTCTATTATATCTAAAGGTTTTTTCCTTTATTGTGGAATGTATGGACTTTTACCACTCAATGCATTTATATACCCGTTCTTGTGTTGACCATTGTGCATTTTGTACTTCCAGTCTGATAAATTTTTCGGATAATGTACTGTGGATCCTTTCTATATCTGAATTTCCCGTATGGTTGTTTGGTTTTGTAAAATGTACTTGAATATCTTCTGTTTTTAAGAAATCTTTTACATTGACTGAGTTGAACTTATTATCAGTAATGATTTTTCTTGGTTTACTTCTAATTGATAAGTACATGCTAATTTTCTCGATAATTGTGTTACTATTTCTGTCTTCCAACGGTATAGCTGTTGCATGTTTAGAAAATTTATCAACGAGTGTGATAAAGCTATGTTTTTTTTTTATAGTGTAGACATAAATATGTAAAATTTCATTAACGTCAGATGGTGTTTCGGTGATATTAAATTTTGCTTTA
>NW_017537376.1:12081-13825 GCF_001853355.1 Bactrocera latifrons | reverse complement strand
ATGTCATTTGAGCTTATAAATATTTTTATATTTCCATTTATTATTTTTGTATCCTCCGTTTTGTTATCTGTGATTATAATTTGAGTTGCAAATCTATTAACTACTGTAGTCAGGGAGATAAAACTTTGATTGCTTTCACTTTCTTGAGAGTGAATTGGCTCTGTGTTCATATTCCCAATAGTTAATATATTGCCTGATTTACTATTTATCCGACTCATAAAATCAGCGACTTTATTTTCCTTACCTTTAATGTAATTAATATTTATGTTATATTCGCCAAGTTTTAACAGCCACCTTTGACGTCTTGGGTTAATGTCTTTTCCTATCGTTTTTGTATGCAACCAAACAAGTGGTTGATTGTCTGTTAGGAGTTCAAATGGTTTATCATATAAATAGGGTCGAAAATAGTTGACTGACCAGACGATTGCAAGCAATTCTATTTCTGTTGCAGCATAATGTTTTTCGTGATCATTTAAGGTTCTGCTTGCATAAACGATGGGATGATCTCCTTGTGAAAAGACCGCTCCTATTGCATTATCGCTAGCATCTGTTGTTAGTTTAAAATTTTTTGACCAGTTTGGGTATTTCAATATCGGAGGGTTAGTGAGCATTCTTTTAAATTTTTCAAACGCATCGATATACATATTGTGTATCTTTTATGTTAACTTTTGTGTTTTTCTTTAGGTATTTTGTAAGACCATAAGCTATTTTGGCGTAGTCTTTCATAAACTTCCTATAATAGCCTGTTATACCCAAAAATTTTTTTATTTGTTTCTAAGTGTGAGGAATATTTAGTTTTTGAATAGCTTCCACTTTGGTTGAATTAATTTTGATGCCCTTTGAAGTCAAAGTATGACCAAGATACTGGGTTTCTTTACAGAAAAAATTGCTTTTGTCTACTTGGATTTTCAGATTATGTTTCCTTAATTTTAAAAATATTTGTTTTATGCTGTTCATGTGCTCTTCTATGGAAGTGCTAAAAATGAACATATCATCAAGATATACGACGCATATTTTGTTGATGTATTCCCTAAGTACCGCGTTAATCAGGCGTTGAAAGGTGGAAGGGGAATTTTTCAGTCCAAATGAAATACGGATGATTTCGTAATGCCCGGTAGGAGTAGAGAATGCAGTTTTCTTTTGATCGTTTTCTTCCATTAAAACTTGGTGAAATCCTTTCGCCAAGTCAAAAGTAATTCGCTTTCCCTAATTTGTCTAATATATTTTCTATATTAGAAATAGGGAATTTGTCATCAATTGTGATTTCGTTGAGCTTTCTATAGTCTACAACTATACGCCATTTTTGTTTCCCTGAATTATTCGATTTTTTTGGGACTATCCAAATGGGAGAGTTATAGGGGGAACAGCTTTCTTTAATAATATTTTGCTCTAACATTTCATTCATTTGTCTTTTAATTTCCTCTTCATGTATCTTTGGATACCTATATATTTTAGAATATACGGGTTTATCCGTTTTTGTTATTATTTGATGTTTTATTTTATGTGTGTGTGTTAGCTTTTCTCCTTCTTGATAAAATAAATCAGAATATTTTTGTAGAATTATATCTATATAAGCTTTTTCTTCTTTATTCACATCATCTCTATAAAGCTTTGATATGTTTCCAACATTTAAGGTATAAGGCTCTAGTGTAATTATTTGCGTATTTATAAATTTTAGTTTGTTGTTGTTAATTTCCAAAAAATTTTCTTTAAGATTAATTTTTGCATTAAGTGCTTTTAATAT
>NW_017537376.1:0-11111 GCF_001853355.1 Bactrocera latifrons | reverse complement strand
ATTTAAAAATGTTTTTAAAATCATTGCTTCATTGGTTGAAGGACAAAACTCTTTTGGTTTTGTACAATCTTGATAATATTTGTTATTTATCTTRTCTAGGATATTTTTAAGGTATGAAAATTTTTGGCTTACGTTATAGTTTCCCAAGCTTAATGCCTTGTGGTATAGTTGATGGTATGATTCGCAAACTTCTAAATTCCTCAGGAGTTCTTGTTTTACTTCTCTCCAACTTGGATTGTCGAGGGCTCTAATTGTGTTAGCTGTTTCTCCTTGAATTTTTTTTTGGACGTGTCGCTAATAGAAATACTCCTCCATATTGGTACCAGCAAACAAGTCGATGAAAAGTTCGACTTCATTAATGAATGATGTGACGTCGTATGTGTTATCTCCTCGGAACTCCTGGATTCTCGCTGCTTCTTTTAGTGGTTCCGATAGTGGTAATAGATAAGTTGAATTGATAGGTTGCAAGTGACGTGTTGTAGCAGATGGAGTTTGATTTGCTGCAGTTGAGTTGGGTGGTTGCTCCTCGTAGATTGCTCCGTCTTCTGCCACATTCTTAGAATTTCCCATTGTATTGAATCGATTCATGTTGATTTTTCCAATTAGTTGCAGTGTGGTAAATTTAATTTCAATTTCAGAGAAGTAACCCCGTGACTGCGCCAGTTACAATTCATATAATATGTATTTATGATACATACAGTTGCGAGCATTGAAATAGTAGTGCCTATTGGACAAGAGAGTTTTGCTTTAAATTTTGTTTCTTTTATGATATTGCCGTCGATCATTATTTTAGCTACATATATTCTCTGAAGTATAACAGTCCTGTTATATACAACAATAAGTGTGAATTACTTACCGTTACTTTTTTGAAGCCAATTTTATTGGGATATCTGTTTTTATGAGCGAGCAATAGAATAGTAGTGAACGATGAGATGATTGCAAACAGATAATTTTTAATGAAAAAAATTAAATTTTATTAAACAAAAAGTAAGTTTCCAGATCTTTTATTAATTATTGAATGCAAAAAGCAAAAAAAAAAATATGACTGCACTTTTTTTGGGCCGCGGGAACCACTGCAGTGACGAAAAACGAGAATGTATTAAATCTGTCATAAACAACGGTAAATCCTACAAGGGAGTGGAAAGAATTGTAGGGTGTTAAGCCACAACGATTCATAATGCAATTATTTATAAAAAAAAATACGAAAAAAGGGGCGCAATATGGATTCTTTCCGAGAATTTTACATCAATAGTTGTAGGATGTGCCAAGACTCGACATAGAATATCAGATATGTTCATACAGTGAAAAGACTTCCACATGAACATAATTTATATGTCCGCAGTCCTCGATAAGTACCGTTATTAAAAAAAATCATATAGCAAGTTGTCTTAAATTTGCCAAAGGACCGATTGAGAATTTGCCGATTGAGAATGGGTCCCGTCGGTATCTAAGACGCTCCCCTAATACAGAGTACGACCTCAGATTCAGCATAAAAACTATGAAGCTTGGCGGTTTGAATTTCATGGTTTGGTGTGTTTTTCTTACAGTCCCAATTTTTTTGTGCAGTCCCAATTCACAAGATTACTAGCATAACGGACCGACACAAATTCGTGGATATGATACAGTATATTATTATACCATTTGCTGAAGGGGACATCCCGCTGAAAAGGATATTTGATCAGAATAATGACCCGAAGCACACCAGTAGGGTGGCAAAGGAATGGTTTCGGGTCAATGGAATTGATGTCATGGATAGGTCAGCTCAGTCGCCTGGCCTCTATCCTATTGAAAACCATTGGGCAGACGTCAAGAAAGCCGTGTGGAAGGATAAACCCAAAAACAACAACGAGTTGTGGACCGTAGTGCAGCAATCATGGCAGAGAATACCACCGGAAATATGCCACAGTCTCGTAGATTCTCTAAAGATGCAATGAAGTGCAAATGTATAGACAAAACTTGCAAAAATCTTTCAGTACTTCTGTTTTTGATTTTTAGTGCTTTGCTCCCAACAAGTTTCATACATAAACACATCTGTGTAAATAAACATATCTTGTACATATTCAAATCTAAATATTTTTAGTAATAAACATAGCCTGGAAAATATGATCCACTTTTGCATTTCAATGGATATTTAAAATTGTTTGGCATTTTACATAACTCACAGATATGTAAAGCTCTAACACCCACTACTATTTCACTGCTCGCAGCTGTATATATATATTTAAATAAAAATAATTTTTTATTTAATACAACTTTATTCGTTGCCGTTGGTCTTCAGACTGACTTCTTAAAAACTAAAATTCAATCAGCAGTGTTCAATGTTCGAAGAATTGTTGAAGTTAATTTTACGTAACCAATTTGTCAATTAAAGTTAACGACCCTTATACAAATAAAATCCTTAAGTATCGTTATGTACACAGTTTGCTTAAATATTGCTGAACTATGCATAATCGATATTAAAGCAATAATTAATAACAAACGAAAATACTGATTATGCTTGATCGGCAATGTCATATTTCGGTTGTTAATAATTTAATTCGATTCTTCGATCATTGACCACTTTCAGCTTTGAAGATTAAGCCTGAGCTGTGGTTTTGGTATTGTTGGAGGTGGAGTTGTTGTTGTTACTGTTGACATAACTCACGTACATCTAAAACACTGGGGACGTGTCTTCCGTCTATCACAACATGATCGATCTAATTTTTGGTTTTTCGATCCGGAGACAGCCAGGTAGCTTAATGTATCTTCTTACACTAAAATATAGTACTACAGATAACCATATTTCGGGCCCCTTCGAAGTCGATCAGCCTCAAGTCATTTGGGGATGTTTCCTCGTGGAGGCTGAATTTACCGACCGTAGTGCCAAAGATACATTTTTTGTCCACCCTGGCGTTAAACTCGCCAAGCACGATTTTGACATCGTGGCGGGGCATCTCTCATAAGTGCGTTTCATGCACTCATAAAAGGCATCTTTGGTCACGTCGTCCTTCTCTTCTGTCGGGGCGTGGGCGCAAATCAGCGATATGTTGAAGAACCTCGCTTTGATGCGGATTGTGGTTAGACGTTCATTTACCAGTGTGAATGATAGTACTCTGAGACGGAGTCTCTCTCCCACCATGAATCCCACACCAAACTTGCGCTCCTAATATGACCACTGGACCACAAGGACCTACTTGTCTCTGTCCTTGTCCCGTCCATCGCCTTTCTTGGACGGCGGCGATGTCAGCCTTTATTTTCACGAGGACATCAACCAGCTGGGCAGCGGCACCTTCCCAATTAAGGGACCGGATATTCCAGGTGTATGCCCACAATTCATAGTCCTTAATTCGTTTGCCATGGTCGTCACTAAAAGGGGGTCGCTCATCCGAGGCATGTTTTTTCCTTTCATTGAGGGTGGTTTTTTTACTTGGCGGGTCCCAAACCCAGCGTACAACCCTATGTAGGGAATATTTCGTCTTCTCACTTTAGCTCGCCTTCGAACGGATGTTCTTAGGCTACCCAGAGGATACTCTACTACCGGAAGTCGTGAGCTGCTTGAGAATCGTTTCTGGTCACTCCCAAGTGAATGGCGATCAGAGAACTTTCCTCAAGTGCGTGAACTTCTACACATGACTCCATCCTTCTCTTACTTGATAAATATTTGAATTCATTTTCAATATTTTATTAATTTGTCAAGTGCGCAGAAAAGGAGTGTACTATATTAGATATATAGCAAACTATCAAATAGTAATAAGTAAATACAAGATACTTGTATGCTAGTTAGTATAAATAGAAATAGGAACTATGTAATAAGTCAGCCTAAAAAGAATATTAATAAAGAACACGTACTTCGGTGTAAAAAAATAAAAATGTTTCTTTTTTACTCATATCATGAAAACGATATTTAACTGGGTGCTCAACCGGGATCGCAAAATAACTTGCTTTCGAACAACCAGTTAAAACAAAATCCACGGTCTTGATGAAAGACACTGTAGTCCTCTACAAAAAGTAAGCTTACTTTGTCATCAAAAATTGGAACAATAACAAAAACAGGAAGTCACTGCAGTCCTCGAAATAAAGTGATCACACTAACGAAGCTCACACTTAGAAATCTGTGGAAACATTAGAAACTGGAGCATATGAAAAACTCCTGCAAAGTAAAAAGGATAGAAATTCACGTTAGTCGAAGAAAATCAGAAGCAGTTACGATGATTTCGGAAATGACGCAACTACGCGCCCACATTGACGTACTCTCTTGATGCATCTTTCATCAGAGGGCCAAAGTAGTCATAAAATTAGACTAGTCAGAGAATGCACTGCAAAAAATAAAAATAGCTTTTCAACGACAAACGGAACCCTCTCAACCATTTGATTTAATCACTGATGCAAGTAAGTTTCCTATTGGGCCAGTGCTGCCTCAAAATAAAAAACCAATTACCTTCATTTCAAGAACATTAAACGATACTGAACAGATTATAGCACAAATGAAAAAGAACTATTAGCTATTAAATTGGTCACTTTCAAAGTTGCTATTTACATAGACCATCAGCCCGTCATTTATTCAATATCAGATAAGAATCCGAATACGAAATTAAAAAAGTGGAAAAATTTAATTAAAGAACATGTTGTAGCAGACGCTTTATCAAGGCAACAAATAAAAGCGAATACTGAATGTTCTAAACATTCGGCAGTAAGTTCAAATGCAGAACAGTTCAGAAGGGTAAACAACCATTGAGTTCATTTATAAATCAAATTATACCTATTTATGGCCCAGCAAACGAAAACAAAATTTCCATATAGAGTATGTCATACAATTCTCTAATAAGACAAAAATTACTTAATAGAAAATTAAAAGAAGTTGCAATACCTATTGTGACAAAAGCTTTAAAAATAGATGAGGAAATATTATTTCATGTCAACGATTACATAGAAGAAATTTTATCTTGTACACCAACGCCAAACATCTTATGGCAGATAACGAAAATGTGTTCGTAGGCAAGACAGCGAAGGCAGTGTATAAAAGCCCTGACAGACGACAGCGCTAATTTGCGTTAGTGGGCTTAGTTTGCATTAACTAGCGCATTTGACCCATGTTAATGCAAATTAGTAATGCACACAAATTTCATGCACTTTGCTGAATTTACTTAATTTGATAATAACAAATGTAAATTGTTTGATAGATGTACATAGCTTGAAATCTGCCGCCTTGTTTGTGTTTACAGCATCAGAGGTAAACAGTTTTTATATTGCTAATTAAACTATGTGCAAGTATATTAACAAAAACATATTTAATATTTTTCGATGTCAGAAAATTAACAACGCAAAGTTTTTTCAATATTCTTAACTTTTTCGCACACTTTTCTGAGATACAATGAAGTATTGCTCTTAATTGCACTTTATTATCTTTTAATGTATTTAACATTAAACGCATTTTTTCGTTAAATTCATATTGCTCGTCTGTCAGGGCTATAAAAGATTTAAAATTACACATGTATTGTCTCCAATACACCACTCAACAGCGAACGGTCAAGTACACAGTACTCTAATCGAAATTTTGACAAGCTTCGCAAGCGAAAAGAAAAAAGGTCCTGGAGAAGAATTATTTAATGGAGTTAAACAGTATAACAAAACAATACATTCAATTTACAGGGTGTAAACCAGAAGAAATATTCTTCAATAGTGAAATAAATCCTGATAAAAAGAGACAAAATTTGTGAAAATCAAGAGAAACAGAACAACAGAAAGGTGATAACATACAATGAAGGAGACATTGTCTACGTAAAAACAGATAAATAATAACAAACAAAGAAAGATTAACTTTCAGTTTGAAAAATTATTAGAAAAATTTGAATCGCTGCTGCTGCTGTAGAATAACTTGTAATCAGAGAAGTATACAAAAAGTTGGAAGCAATTACAAATACATTTAATTTTGCTAGAAATGAAAATTTTGACTCTGGAACTTTAAACTTATACAATATTCATGAAATGAAATTTTTGATGTTCCTGTCATAAATATATTAGAATCCACGTTTGTATGTACAGGAATGCGGTAATATAAATACTCTACCATTAATAATAAATGAAAGTTATAAAATTTAATTCCGTTAGCTCACAAACATGAAAAATTACAAATTGAAAGAAAATTAGAAAAATCTGAAAATAAATTTGTAAGAGTATCTAAATATAAAAATACTGTAGGAATAAATATTTATAAACAAGAATTACAAGGTAATTGTACCATTCCTTTACTAAATAAGGACAATGTATTGTTATTCAAGAAAATAATGTGCCATTATAAATATTATATTAGATAACGGTAATATTATAATTGGTGAAAACCATATGTATATGTATGTAACGGCCAAAATGTTAGATAAGATTACCATGACAAAAATTTAATGAAATAAAAAATATAAAACATGGTCACCAGAATGAACAAATTAAGATTGTGAAAATAAAAAAAAAATTATAAATACCTAACTCCCATTAAGCAACAGCCTATAAAATTGTTCGATATGCTATTATTTTAGTAATAACATTAGGATTATTTTTATATGCCTCAGTAAAGGCATGTAAATGTTACCAGATTAAACAAGAAGCAATAAAACGCCAAGTTTTCGAGCAAGTATATGAAATGGAAGTACAGCGACTCCAAGTCCTCGCCTTTAAAATAAGGACATTTCATTTTAACAGAGCGGAGAGTTAAGGAATGTATTGCTTATAATGTAAACAAAATTAATCAGAACAACATTAAAGAAAATACCCAAAAGATTAAGATCGGCTGGACAATCTGCAGAATGGGGAGAAGGCTCAACTGAAGAAATGCTTTAGGCATGTGGTGAAGGTGTGCAAGAATTTGGATGACAGGAGTAGGTGATGTATTAAATGCGGAGAGGAGGGTCACTTGGCGAAATCCTGTAATAATAAACCCTATTGTATTGCGTGTAAAGAGAGCGGGAAAACGAACATCGAACACTAAATAGGAAGCCGAAGAAAAAAAATTAAAAGCATCGGGTAGTAAAAACATAAAGTGAAAGTCCTGCAAATAAATCTGTGAGGCGGCTCAGCTCAACTAACCCAAACGATATATGAAAATAATATTGGCGTAGCAATAATTTGTGAACAATACAAAAATAAAAACACTGATAAGTTTATCTCAGATGCCGCCAAAAAGGTATGTGGAGGCAACAAAAGCCACAGTTAGCCTATTACAAATATATATCGGATTTATTTTTACAGCTGCTACATGAAAAAATACTGGACAAAGTTCTTAAAAATGCAACGACAACTACTCCAAATATAACTGCGGTGGATATCACTACCTGGATGATATAAGGCCAATCAGCCAATACACTGGCGGGTGTGCGATATATAATATATAGTCTACCTGGCTATAACGATAAACATCAGCAAAGACTATAGAGAACCGCTTGTCGCCAAAAATTGCAGTCCAAACGGTTTAAGATTGAAACACTTTATGCTGGACGAAAGTCTGAAGGAAGATATTGACGTAGATCATCAGGCTAAATTGTTGGTAGAACATATTTTCAAAGCCTCCGATGGGGCTATGGTCAGAAGGAAACAGCCACCCCCAAAGAAAGTCGTTATACTGGAGGAACAACGAATTCGATTTACTGAGAAGCAGAAAAGAAAAGACAACAAACACATGCCGGAGCTGTAGCAAATGAAAATTTTCATTAGCTCTGCTTTACTACCGCTCCCAATTTTTTGCTACCGCTGCTCCTGCTTTAAAATGCTATATAGCAAAGTAAACGAAAATCCTTGGGGCGTTGTGAATAAAATCGTAATGGGAAAGGCGGCAAGGGACAAGCCCCTCGTTGCTTAGAAATATGAAAGAATCGGGTTCAATTCTGATTTCGACAATTATCGGATTCCATAAAACCCTTGAATATCTTCCTAAAATTGCCGGACGTAGTATTAGAACACAATCAGCACTACAGTACAGTGATATAATGATAGATGAGAGACTCACCTAGAAAGTTGACCGTGTACATGCGGCCTTATCCAAAATCATAGCCAATATAGGAGGACAAAAACAAAGCAGAATAACACCTTTGGCTAAGGTTAGGCTATCAATTTTCATTTATAGCGCGCCTGTTTAGTGCCAGCATTAATGCAAAAAACATATGAAGGGATGGCAAAAACAGAGGTCTGACTAACTGCAATCAAAACTATTAGCGCATTCCGCAAGGTGTCTCATGAAGCCGCTATCTGGGATATTTCCGCCCGACATAATAGCTCGAGAACTGAAGCGGATCTATGACAAAGCAAAATTATAGGCAGGAAGTTGACTATGGCGGAGCATAAAGAGGAAAGACAGGTCTGCATACAGGAATGGTAAAATCGTTGAAACATTTAGCAAAGGGAAGGTGGACGCACCGATAAATCGGAAATGTATAAGCATGTGTGAAACGAAAGCACGGCGAGATAGAATTTTACACAACGCAGTTTCTAACAGGACACACAAAATTCGTTAAACAATTTTTCGTTAGAAGTAAAACAATTTCTGATATCTTGAACACTGTTATTTTAATGTTTCATTAAAACACGAGCTTACAGCTTAAAGTTTCAGTTATTTCCAAAATTACCATATTTTACTAACATTTTAATGTTCAGATAAGTTGTACTGAGTAATCAGATCATTTTAAAATAAAAACTTTTATTTTTTATGTTGCCAAATACGCTCTATACCGATTTATACAAAATTGCCATCGATACTGCTATTTTCATGTTTGCAGCTGTACAAAACGGGAGTTTTCTGTAATTTGATATTCAGATGTCGAACAGATATATTACTATTTATACAACCAAAATTCCTTATTCAGAATAAACCCTGACAATACAAAACATATGTTCGGCCTTCAATGAGTCCTCTCATGACAGTAATCATCTCTTTGCAAGCCCAATAGAGCAAACTAACTTTTACTTTTCAACCAATTATATGTGCGGCAGGTATATATATCTTTAAGCTTTCACCACCCTACAAATTTGGAATCGCCCGCTTATAGCAATTCAGTAAGCACTAGCTAGTCACTATTCGAGACATTTGTAATCAAAGTCTAATTTCCCCAATATACTTTTTCTAGTTACAAAGTATTGAAAGACTATTGAGATTAAAAGACAACAGACAGCCTAACGATTTTTTACTTGACTTGAACTCCTGCTCTTTGAGAGCATTCATCAGCAGGTAACAGAGGAATGAGAAATGGGTTAACTACCCTCTCCGAACCCACCTACGCACCTCATTTCCTGAGCCGTTCGCAGAGTGATTTCGATGACAGTTAACCTATTACCTTCCTTCAAAACAGGTTCTGGAAAATCGTTACAACAACTAATCAATTGTAAGTTTGGATATTGCGGTCAATCGCACTGTAACAGTGATGGCAATACTTCAACCGAAATACTTGACGGGTGGAGGTTATATCGATAATACCGAAATTCAAAACTTTAACCCAAGTGCAGTTGAGTTGGAAAACATATGCTGGCAGTACAAAATATATGTACATAAATAAACACATAAAAATATATGAGTTTATATGCAGTATACAAACATACTGTATATGAGGCACGTATGCATTAATACATACAGTCACTTATTTGATGCAGATATAATTTTTTTGTAAAGTGTTCTATATTTCTTAAAATTTTGCATGCAAAAACGAAAAAACTGAGTATGCATACATCTTATTTGTTTCATTCTATTCCTCTACTAAAAAATACAAAAACTGTTCAGTCGTTTCATTGTAATACAAAAAAAAAAAAAATAATAATAATAATAATAATCTCAATAGGACGCCACAACTTAAATGGTGCAGTTAAAAAATACCGCAATTTTTCGTCGTGATTTGCAATAATTGGAATTTTTTGATTAGTTTACAGATAATTGTAGAAAGAATTGCATGTAAAAGGATATTTAAATTTACGTAAACTTGAATTTGTTAACCATGGAACCACGGGCATCACTAGAAAAACGAGAGTTGGTGTTGGAGTAGTTTAAAAAGGGAATGTCGCAACGAAAAATAGCTGGACTAGTAAATTTGAGTTCGTCCACAGTTCAGCACATTATTGAACGCTTTGTACATGAAAATCGTGTGGTAAATAAAGGACGACAAGTTCCAAATAAAATTTTCACGGAGAAAGATTGTAAGTGGTTAGTATGTCAAGTGAGGATAAATTCAGCAACAAGTGCTCCGAAGTTGACAGAATGGCCAAAAATGATTTAGGCAAGAATTGCCATCCCGAAACAGTCCGAAAAGTACTAAAGGAAGCAAATTTTAATAGCAGAATAGCCCGTAATAAGTCGTTGTATGTGAAAAAAATAGAACTACGAGATTGCAGTTTGCGCGTGATCATCTAAATAAGACACCAGCATTTTGGAGGACTGTACTTTTTGCAGATGAGGTTAAGATTAACTTATTTGGACCAGATGGTAGACCTTTTATATGGCGCGAACCTAATACGGAGCTTAGACCTCAAAATTTGCGTGCTACTATAATAATAAGACACCAGCATTTTGGAGGACTGTACTTTTTGCAGATGAGGTTAAGATTAACTTATTTGGACCAGATGGTAGACCCTTTATATGTCGCGAACCTAATACGGAGCTTAGACCTCAAAATTTGCGTGCTACTATAAAACACGGTGGCGGCAACGCAATGGTGTGGGCATGTATGTCGTCGGGTAGGAAATTTAACTTTTTTTGAAGAAACTATGAACAAACATTATTATCTTAAAAGTTCTGCAAGAAAATTTGCTTCAAAGCGCTAGAAAATTGCAAATTGAAGATGACTTTCGCTTTTACCAAGATAACGACCCTAAGCACAAGTCACAGATAGTGCAAACGTTGTTAATATATAAATGACCTCACATTGTTGATACTCCTGCACAATCACCGGACTTAAACGTCATCGAAAATTTGTGGTCTATTTTGAAGACAAATATTAAAAAACATGACATCCAGAACAAATCCGATCTAAAAAAAGCTATAATGGAAGAGTGGAACCTAATTATACTGGAATACACCAAAAAATTGGTAGAAGTTCACGCAAGTGAGGAAAGTTTTCTGATCGCCATTCACGTGGGAGTGGCCAGAAACGATTCTTTTACATATG
>NW_017537375.1:78181-98040 GCF_001853355.1 Bactrocera latifrons | reverse complement strand
ATTAGTTTTCATTTTAGAAAATAGGTTTGGCACCACGAAAATCCAAGCCAATTAATTTATGCTGAGATTTCGAAACAAAATTTATTACACATTATATATGACATAGCCATGGATTCATTATAACACCCTACTCTCTTAGTATCAGTAGTAGTATATCGAACCTTCTTCAAAAACGATAAGTTATTATTAAGGGGTTACATGAGTTTACAGGTTTCAAAAAAATCATTTTTTTATTATTTTATTAAATTCTATAATACCTCTAGAATATTATCCTAGATTTTCAAGTTGATTCGAGTAATAGTTTCGGAGATACAGCCTTGGGAACTTGTGCGCTCGAGGCTAGTTAGGCAAAACGCCGTCGTCTTTAAAAAGTTTTATTCAAAACTGTGTTTTTGAAGTCGGTTGGCAAAATTTTTCGCGAACTGCTCAACCGATCTTCAAGAAATTTTACACAGGCCTTTCAGGTACAATTCTTAAAGAGGTCGACGAAGGAATTTTTTTCGATTACAACTATTTGAAAAAAAAAAAAATGTTGCAAAAAGTTTACTAAATTTTTAATTTTTTTTTGTTGTAAAAATGTCTGCCAAAAATTAAATTTTCAGTTTTATTTTCTTACGTCTAAGTTCTATGATAAGACTTTAAGTAAAACACGTATTTTTTCATTTTCGATTATCCTGTAAGGAGCACATCCTTTTTTCAAAAATTTCAGAATTTCTTCTTATAGTATATATGTATTTGTCACAATTTAAAATTTTAATAAAATATTTAATTTTTTATATGAGAAAAAAATTGATGAAAACAAAGGCGGTTTTTTACCCGAAGAAATCCATGTAACCCCTTAAAGTAATCTTCCGATTTAATTTGAACCGGGCTGATTCATTTAAACTTTCCGCACAAATGATTCGGAAAAAAATTCCTGTATTGGGACAACCTTTTTATATTCGTGTGAACTTTAATCACTATATGTCAGTTACTGTGTGTTTGGTAACAGTTAAACGCCAAAAGTTTATACAGTCGCTAAGTGATGGTTGTGAAGTCATCGAAAATGCGAGTCATCTATCTAGCTCGGCTAATTATTACCAAAAAAGTTAAGGAAACACTGCTTGAAAATTTTCGTGTTAGCATCAGAGAGATAGCAGAAGGTCTCAATATCTCAGTTTGGTGCAATCCAAAGGAGAAAATGCTCGTACTACATACTTAGTCACTTTGAGGCGTCTAATATACCCGAACATTCATAAATAGATTTCCGAAATTTGGAGTCAGTGACCTTAATTTTTAAAGCACTACGTCCAATTTATGATCGTCATAATCGTCCTGTCATATCAACAATTGGCCGTATAGTGTAAAAATTTGAATCCACAGGCACAGTACAAAATGTTTTCTTGCCAGTGAGACAAAGAAGTTCCCGTGCTCTCGAGAATATTGCTGCCGCTAGCGCTTCAGTTGAGGAAGACTCAAGACTCAAGTCTCTCATACATCGTTCTCAAGCGTTGGGCAGCTCTTTGGCGTCGTTGTGGCGAATTTGGCGAACAACATGGAAATGAACCGGATTTTCATTGAAAAATCATCATCAGCGATGAGGCTCATTTCTGGCTGAATGGCTTCGTCAATAAGCAAAATATGCGTTATTGCCCAGGCAGCAACTTCGCTTCAATTCCGGAGAAGAAAGTCAGTCAACATCGTGGTGCAACGCTCACTATTGATAGTAACGGCATTTCCTACCTCATTTCGAAAAAAAAAAATAAGCCAAATTATGGAAAACCCCAATAGCGACAATTTTGTCTGTTGACGTAGCCATTTAGCCAGAAACGGGCCTTTTCTGAGAATATGATTTTTCGATGAACGTGAAATTGTGAATTTTACGAAGAATTCGAATTTATAAAAGTGAAACATGATATGATGGCATGACAACCCTTACTGAACACACTGGCAAAATTGTACACAAATCTGTAAACAAACATGGCCCTCACGATAGACATTGGTAGACACTGTATAAACGCGCACTTGTCCCTAAAGGTTTGAGATATCGGTCTTAAATATTCAACGCAAAACCGCCGATATTGAACGACTGTGGCATATAACTGAACAACCAAAACTAAGTGCTTATATGGAAAACTTTTTTATTTGATGAGATATCTTCACACAATTTTACATAAATTATTGTCCGATTATCCGCGAACAAATTGCTCAGATCAGACAACTGTACTATATAGCTGCCATACGACCGATCGAAATCAAGTTAAACATGTTTTTACACTCTTTTATGTTATCAGAAATGTTCCTGTGAAGAGTATTACAGCTTCTTTTCTGTGTGTGTGTTTTTTTTTTGTGTTTTATGGTACACTTACCTACTACTAACGACGCAATACATGCATACGCATTTCCAATGAAATAATTCGATCTCATATGCATGTCAGGTTGTTTGCTCCGCTCACCAGCCAGCCAGTCGGTCAACCAAGCGCACAARGATACATTTAATTAAATCCTTTTGTTTGCTTGTTGACTTGCAGATGAAATCACTTGTGTACATACGTATATGGTATGTACATGTGTATATGTATGTTCTTTGGCATCCTTTCATAAAAATTTATGACATATAAGCAATGCATGGTTATGTAGATATRCACACATGCAAGCAATGAAGTGTCAGCCGAGCGCTTGTCACTCAATTTTGTATCAGTTTTCAATAGATTAATGCGATTTGGTCATGGCCAATAGACGACCAGCAGTTTTGTGGATAGACTATAAATTGTTGTTGCAATATTAAATGTATACAAACACAGTTAGCTTTAAAACACTGTCAACTGCCACATAAATCTTATACTCAACCTTATATAATGGCGTTGTATCGATAGGCCTAAAGCAACAATTTGTCAAAAGTATCATGTTACAATTTCTTTGAAAGCAATAGAATTTATTGTGAGTGCAAGACATAATTAATTTAATTGATTTCAACATAACCTCTGCTGTTAGCAAATTCTCAATAAAATTACATTTGTGGTTAAATATGATTTCCATGCACCCAGCAAGAAAATGCACAGCACCAGTACCAAAGTAGTTAATATGCAACAAGGTCGAAAACAACCTGAACGAACGAATAGATTTWTAGACGTCCAAAGACTCTGAACTCGATAGCAKACTACTGTGGGCAAAAAATTGTAAGACTTTYCAATTTAAATTTGGCGCAAAAATCCATTCGTCGAGATCTTTTTATTCTAGGTTAGTATGAGCGTCAGTGAAATCTTTGCCAAATGTCACATGAAAATCATCCTTAGTATTTGATATACATTTGTCTTACTGAAGCACATTAAATTCATTCGGCGAATTTTACAAGTGAAATTATTAAACAAAGACGTTCTACTAAATTTTTTGTGCGGAATCAAATTTATGGTGCCGAGGCGCTTGGTGGAGACCAAAACACGTTCAAGACGGCCATCGACATCAACTGATGATCAACACGTCAATAAAATAAGTGAAAAAACCAAAATGAAAGCAGATCAAAGTCCAGGTTATGCTGACAGTTTTCTTCGATTATCGAGGTTTGRTGAACTCCGAATTTCCTCCGATCGACCAAACTGTCAACAAGGAATACTTACAGAGAAAAACCGCTTTTAAAAAATGTGTTTGAGAACGGTGGGAACTATAAATCCATCTGCTATCCTCTTCAATGTGTAGAATATTTTAATAAAATTAGAAATCGTATTATTTGTACGTGTATTTTTCTTACGAGGTGTACTTGTACATATGATCTTCTATTGTTCATGGAATGTTGCTCCATAGTATACCTATTTATTGCTGCAGCTGCAGCTGGGTGCAATTAAGTGACATAACGCAACAAAGGCCGCAATTCATACTATGTATACGTAGGTTGCCGTTTATGTTTCAGGATTTGGCAATACTAGTGTTGCAATCTGGAAACTGCCAATTTTATCGTAAAGTTTGACATCTTTGATGATATACATACTCAGCATGTTTTGACATGGGGGCGCTATTTGTATTGTTTACAGTAACTTAAAATATTCTTCTCGTCGTCTTCGTCAAAAAAATTATTTAAATCACCAAAATTTTCATGCGATTATTTTAACAACTTTCGATGCGGATTAAACCAYCAAGAGAGCATTGATGAACGTAATTCAAATTTTGACGATGAAGCTTCATCCATGACTAGTGTTTATCGATGGCATGGTGAGTTCAATCGAGGTTGTAGGTCAAGACGAATGCTTCGGYAGGAACAACTACATGTTTAAACACTCAAAACAACGATTTCATGAGTCATCCTCCGTATGGTCCTAACTTGGCACCGAACGACTTCTTTTTATTCCCGTACGTAGAAAAATTAACCAAGAGGTTAACCTTTTTTCGACGAGGCGGTTGATGCATTAAAAAGGGCATGTTTTGGAGTTACTTCAATCAGAGTAGCAAAAGTGGTTCAGCAATTGATTTCAACAAATACAAAAGTCTATAGATCTTACTTTATGGAGAATAAAAAATAATACAATTTACGATGATTAAAATTTGTTTTTGTTCTCGAATATGGAAATAGAAAGGCAACCTACGTACAAGTCTTTGTAGAGGAAACAGCAAATTCTAAACTTTATGTAATTTATTGTTTTACAATAAATTGTTGGTTGTTGCAGCATAGTGAGGTATAATTGATGATATTGTGATAATCCAGTAGTCATCCGAGATCTCGTATATACATATATAAGACATGTGGCATATCTACATACATATGTACATTTTACTATGTTACCAAGGGAATGTTTTGTGTTTACTATGCTTTGATGGTAGTGAAGCTAGGAAAATATGGTAATAAACTTTACACATATTTGGTAYTTAATAAACTTTATCCGCAAACGTTTAATTACTCAATTAATAATTAGAAGTTGAAAAAATTAAGATTTTGGTTGGCAAAAGTTTAGATAAAATCTAACGGTAATAAAATCTGTTAATTGTCAAGTTATTGCRCAAACTTTTTAATGGTTTATATTTAGTAAGAATCCATTGATTGATGCGATGTGTAGGAAGTGTTGCCGTCTTGTGGAAGCCAAATGTCGCCGAGCAACAAATAGTCGGTTATCATGGCGCGATAACGGTCAGCATGACGGTTACGTTCTCACCGGCMTTATTGTTGGATGGAGCGAAGCAATCTCGCTTGGGACGGTCGAGCGGCTTCAGTTCAGTTCAAATAAAATTACAGCTTGACACGACTCACGCGTGATCTGTCAAAAAAAAAAAGCTATTGAAAAAAGTATCTCTACTTGGATCACCCTTTACATAATTGTATAGTTGTTTTAAATTTAGGAGTACATTTTCAAAGTATACACAGTGAWGTTTTGAAGAAAAACATTTATCTTCGACGTTACTACAAAAGGATTCACTACTGCCGCAGCGCATCCCGCTTACTCCGGAAAATAAAATATATCTTCAGAAAAARTTGTCTGTACAATGTCCTACTGTCAAAAAAATCAAAAAATTACAAAATGGCGACAATTAAGAAAAATGGAGTTTACCCAAAKTGTTGATAGCTTTTGGCCTGCTAAAATTCTATTTCTTATCAGATCATTGTAGGGAGTACTATTTACATAACACGCAGAAAATATTTGAGTTCTTTGCACTTAATGGTTAATGAATAATAGCAGCGCAAACGAACTCTATTTCGATGAATTTAAGCATTAATRGGTAGTATGAGCATAACATTATTTAATAAAGATTCACCAGGGTGAAATTTCCCTTAAAATTATAATAAGCCACAGCTTTAAAAAAAGTTTAAGAAAAAAAAAAATCACTAGTCATTGCATAACCACGGTAAGCACAGTTAAATTTTCAAACTGTAAATATGAGAAGTAAGATGCGAAAAGTGAAACACACATATGTAGGTACATGCAAACAGGATGACAGGAAGGATGTGGTAAAAAGGAAGCAAGCAATGGACGGTGAATATTTCTTTATGTAAAAGTATGCACATAAGAATGAAGCGKATCAGCTAACGAAAACATAACGGCAAAAGCCGAAGGACGAGTACTGGATTTTGAGTCCTGCTTATGCGCGGTGAAGAGTTTGAGTATGCGCTGAGGTCAGCATTGGCAAGTGATGGACTTAATGGAAAATGGTATTTACTTTTTCTTGAGCCCGTGTTTTCTAGAATCAACGAAGCACTTTTAATATGCCTTTTGGCGCGCCCTTGATATCTGCCATCGTCTTCAACTTTATATTTGTGGAAAAATACTCATTTAGCGTAGTTTTGTTGAAATTGGAGCTAAAAAATTTCACTGACTTGCTTCAATGTTGAATGTTTCTTTTCACACAGCCGCACAATTTCTTGTAAAATATTCCTTTGGGTATCGTGGTAGATATTCCGTCTCAATCGGATGAAAGTTGAGCGCTAGTAGCTTTGTTACGGTCACGATAGATGATGCTCAACGCATGCTCTTTCTTTTCCAATTATACTATATTTTAACTTTTACAATTCTCAAACTTTGTRAGAACAAGGGAAAGGTAGTAGGCAACCAAATCCCTATAAGCCAGTTTCTTGGATAAGAAACCACCAAAATAGGTTTACTATAGATTACGGAGATTTTAATATTATATATTATGAGCTATGCATAGGCCAGTACCATCTTTAGCGATGCTAGTTGAAGTGTCGTTACTTAGTTCATGAGAAGTAGTAATCTTTCAGGATACAAGCACCTAACATGAATTTCTAAATAGGTTCTGTGGCCTCACTATCGACACCTCTTCTAGTGTTTCATACTGTAGGTACCCCAAGTGTTTGCAGCGTTCCCTTGCTAGTGCAGGACAAGTACACAAGAGATGATCCATTGTTTCCCTGGTGACATTTTCTGCAGGCTTCTTGTTCTGTCAGTCGCATTCTGCAGGCGTGTTACCACAGTCTCTTCAAGAGAGAGATTTTAGGAATAGACAGTAAAATATTTGAAAAAAAAAAATTTTAAAAAAATTTTGATTAACACGCGACCTCGGTGTGTCCCTTAAGGACTGTCTAGCGATATTTCTTCGGTCACTAGACCAAAAGTGAATTAAATAAAAACTTCTTTGGTAAAAGTATGAAAGAAATACATTGCTTCATTTATATCACTTAAGTATATGTTTATAAATGAGTAACAAYGGTAGTTAAGCTATTTGTGGCTAACTAAATTAACGACTAATCACAGCCGGCGGAAGTGGCAACGAGCAAAGGAAAATCCGGCAAGCTAAAAGAAGCACAGAAATAAGACAAAAAACATAAAAATRAAAGTTGTTTGAGGTAAGTTACCGTAATAAGGCAGAGAAATATTTGATCAACGAAATTAAATTAGCAAATGCAACTTGAAAGAGAAAAGAGGGGCAACAAAAAGCATACAGCGAATTCTCAGCTAAAACCAAAAAAGTGCCAGCGATTTTTACGCACTTTCAACTACTTTCATGTCAAAAGCTAATTTTGAACAAACAAAAGTTGTTAGCAACGCTCGTGTAAGCCTAAAAAGTGTAAAAGCTTTGGAGTGTAGACGAGACACCCACCCATCCTGTCTCTCAACTGTCAAAAACTGACAATATACGCACATAAGCTAAAAATAGCAGTAACGGTATACATTTTGGTACTGTAATTGGTAATATATCGTGAGCAAATGTTAAATTGCTTTCTGATATTATTTTACATTTTTCCTCCAATTTACTGGATGCATTTTCTCAGCACTACCTCACAGCTCTTTTAGGAGTGAGTGCTGTTTATGCTGCTACGAAGGTCAAAGGTATGTGAAGCAGAAGCCGAATGTCGTTGAAATGGTTGTTTGCACATTCATCAGACTAGATGCTCTGACATGGTCAACAGCTTGGGTAGTTTTTTGTGCCCGCATTTTAAAGCATCTTCGCATATTTGCACTAAACTCGAAAGAAGCAAAGTCCAAAAAGCAAATTACACGGCATTTGCAGTTAAACAAGGAGTGCGCTGACATAACCTCACTTTTAAGTACATGTGACTGACTACAAATAGCAGCAGCTGTTCATTAAATTTTACTAGAYATCTTAATATTTAGACGATAAAAAATTAAGCGAACAAAGTATTTTTAGAATGAAGAGTGAACAGGGTATTATAATAAGTCTGCTACTAAGTTTGTTATACCCAAGAGGTAACACGGATACCCTATACATTCTCGATTGATGGACTGTGTCTATTTCGTCATATTGGTTTGTCTGTATACAATCGAACTAGTCCCTCAGTTGGTCAAATATTGATCTGAAATTTGGAATACGATTTTTTAATCATTAAAAAGCTGCATATTCGTCAGAATAGTCGTTATCGGATCACTACAGCTATAGCTGTCATATAAACTGATCGATCAAAATCAAGTTCTTACATGAATAAAAAACAAAAAAAAAAAAACAATCGTTCTACCTTTTCCCCGTTTGGCGGCAATAGAAGATTTCAAGTGTATTCAGGTCTTCCTCCACCTGGTTTTTACCACCGAGTGGAGRTTTTCCTCTTTCTCTGCTTTCCCCGGCGCGTACTGAGTCGAATACTCTCAGAGCTGCAATGTTTTCAAGCCAGCGTAATTGCTWTCTCTTGATTCTCTGAACTACATATAATATGTCAATGTCATCATATGTATATCTCATACAGCTCATCTTTCCATCGATTGCGGTATTCACCGTTGCCAATGCGCAAGGTACCATAAATCTTCCACAGAACCTTTCTCTCGAAAAATTGTAACGCCGACTCACCAGATGCTGTCACCATATGATGCTTCTGCACCWTATAGCATGACGAAGATGATGAATGACTTGTAGAATTTGGACTTTGTGCGTTGAGAGAGGACTTTCTCAATTGCCTACTCAGTTCGAAGATWTGCCAACAGGTGTTGCAAGAGTTATTTTGCGCTCGATTTCGAGGCTGACATTATTGCTGCTGTTAAATCAGGTGCCAAGATAGACGAAATTATCTACCACTTCGAAGTTATGACTGCCAACATTGACGTGGGAGCCAAGTCGGGAATGCGACGATTGTTTGTTAAATTAAGATATAAAAATCATATTTGCCACTGGAAATCGCCGTGTGTATTTTCGCATAATATATAGAAATTTTGCAGAAAAATAACTTTCTCAATTTATGCAAAATAGTCGCAATTAAGGAAAAAAGGTCAAAAGTAAGCAAACAATTCTGAATTATGGGCTTGTGCGAGAGTACATGAAAACGTGGAGAAACATTCASTCATGTGCTGCCATAATTGTGTGTTGCAGTCAGCTGATAAGGCTTAATGGAAGGGGGGTTACAACCCGAAGCAGCGCTACAATGCTAGCAATAACAACGCTGCAGTTAATAGACTATTTGGAAAATTTTTGCCTCAAGTCAATGAGGGGGCACATAATTAGTTAGAAGAGTCCACTTTTAGTTTATTCATTATTTACGGGTCTTATACAAATTTATTTTAGTGCTAGTGTTGTAAATGAAAGGCCAACAGGCGCGTGTGTTTAAAAATAACTTCATTTTTATTTACTATTTATGTATAATAGACAGCGCAACCGAGAGAGAGAGAGAGGGTCTGCAGCCAGTCGCTTGTGTAAAAACTAATATTTTTTAAGAGTTACCTGATGACGACTTAGAGCTTGTAGAAAGCTCTAGTTGTCAGATATAGTCGAAGTGTAGACTATAATTAGTGAAGGTAGCTCAGCGCTCATTATATACCAAAGCTTAGACAAACTTACTGTCTACTTTATGTTCGAAGCAAAAGCTTTAAGCAAGGAACGTTCGAACGCCGATAATTGATTTTGAACKTCCTTCCATCTCCCTTATCAACGACTATTTCGAAAAATTATGGAAATTTTTCAATCAATAGTGCATGGGAGAAAGCAGGTATATCGGACTTTAGAAAATTAAMGGTGTCCTTACCAATTTAATTTCAAAATTTAGAAAATCTAGAATTCTTTTAATGAATTTTTGTATTTTTTTCCCCCAATTTTTAATTCAAATCCACTGACTGTTGCACTTGATAACTTACGCGTAGAAAACTACGCTACTCTCCCTCTCTCTCACTGAGCATTTTTATAAAATGCCACGCAAAATACTTACTAGACARGCGATTGCCAACAAAATCATCAATTACGGTACTTTGATAACRGAAYTTTTCGAAAATATTGAAAACATTTGCTATTCGATAAAGCGAAAAAGTTGAGAGCATTGAAAAAAGCGACCAGATAACTTTCTTTTTCTACCTACCGTATATATGGTATATTATAGCCGTATGTACAGCAATTGAAAACTTAAAAAATGGCCGTAGTTGAGGAGTTCAGCAAGCAATTCGCACACTCGTCTATGCCGAAATATGAAAACACCAAACCGAAGTCACCACTTTTGGCATTGAATGATGAATTGGTTGGCGACCACACCTCCCTCTCCTTCTCGTTCTTTCTCTCTTAGCATAAACGCAAAAACCTGCTGTGCAAATTTGTAGATATATGTATATCTGGTACCATTTGCATTTCATATGCCATTTGCCTGGGTCAACTGTAGACCGACAAAGCTCCGAAAAGTCAAACAAACAATTAACAAAGTGTGGAAATTTAATTGGGCGAACACGAAGTGTTGGATATTTAAGGACAAAGAAAACAAAGCGCATTGACAGTATAGCCTGTGGTGTACAATGCTTACTGGCCTAAGGCATTGTCAAAAGGGCGATTAGTTTGAAGTAATACTATTAGATATTTAACTTTAGATTTCACTAAAATCAAAATTAGAGCAAAGAGTCGAAAGGAAGCGAAATGTCAACTAAACAGTTATTTAAAAGACTCTGGTATGAAGACGAAACTAAGTAAGTGTAGTTTYAGTGAAATTGTAACGAACCGACGGRTATTCTACTGATGAGTTGGCTTTTTAATCTAACAAGCTGTCAAATGCGCAAACTAGGGGAAAGTAAACAAGATTGATTAAGCAAATTTCCAGGAGGCTAAGTAAGAGAAAGATTCAAGATTCCCCGTCTACCGAGAATAGGTATAAAATGARCTTGTAACTTTGTACAAGGTAATACAATCTACTGTTATCAACTCTAAAAATCTAAAATCAGATGAAGGACCCCAAAGAAATTACAAAAAAGGCACAGAAATGCTTACATTCTATGTTTAAAAGGGATATCTTCACATATTATATATTTTCTATAGAGTAATCTAACTCCACGAGCCTCAGCCGAAAACTTACCAATTCAAGCAGAGTCAGAATGCCGAAATAAAAGCCCTTTGGCGCATATACCCCGTGTCAATTATGGTAACGTAGAATCGCCTGTCGTGGGAATTGAACCACTGCAGCACTTAGTGTCACAAACGTTCATTGCCCTAACCAAAACGCACTTTGTGAGAAGACGATCTTCGTAGCGTTGARCTCTTTAAAAGCTTTTGCCAGAGTCAATCATACAATGTTACTTAAGGACATAGAACAATACGCGCTCACTCCAGGGCTGAAGTGTGGACTATGAACTAATTGGGCGGTCGGCCACCACACGTACTGTTTCGAGGACAAAACACTAAATTAAAAATAATTATACAGAGATTTGAACAATTGATTATATTCGGACCATTACATAGAGCTGGATGTCCTCGGTTGAACATTTGCATAGCGATGACCGCAAGCTTCCGGTTAAGGAACATATTGAGCTCATCTCTAGGCAGTTTTTGCTGRCATGTTTTTGCAGAAACCAGCTTTCTAGCCGTCTGCTTGAAGCGGTGCCGCCTTCTGGGAACATCAAGCGGTATTTCTTTGATTACGTCGTCGACATTGAACAGGACGTCGACAATGGCTCGGGCGTAACTAACTTTAGACACGCATTGAACGCCATTCACAGTGGAGTCATCAAGAACTTCATCGACTCCCTCTCAGTGAATTGCGAACTTAGGGTGAAACCACCAACGATTGCAGACGAAGGGTTCGTGTTGCCAGGCAAGAGCTACTTCATTTCTGGTTACCAGCTTCATTCTGCCTGCCTYAGTAAACTCTTATTTATCCAGAATCAATCCCGAAATAACGAATACATATCCAGCTTGCAATGAGAACCGTATGACTTCAACTAACGTTTTCTGGGTCTACCGTTTGATGACTTCGATGACCGCTAACCCGAACCTTACCACCCAAACGGGGATTAGATAACCGCTACAACAACAACACTACAAACTTCTATTGCAACCCTGTTGTGCTTATTYTCCACATATTATATTATRCATATCCGAATAAGGCCTCCATCTKGCCAATCAGTTGGTGCTAATGCATAAACCAACTTTAACGGCTTCAATTAATATTTAGAAAAGTTACACGTGGTACTCGATTAGTTTAAAATTTTCCCTCCAACCGTGACACTCAATACCACATAATACCTATTAGTGAAACCTCATGRGCAGAGCAAATTTCAGAATTATGTTAAATATGTTTGTGGCTCACAAACTGTATGCGACAATGTCACAGCTATGTCAGCAGGTTAACGCTTTTCGAACGCACTGACAATCACAGCGTGAAGGTRATGTTTTGTTATTTTTGTTTTCGTGCGATTAACATTTGAATTTTAGAACACAAACAAGTTTGAATAATTCATGAGACAATGGGAAGGCTAGAGTCTCGGCATGGCATAGTATGACTTAGTTCTACTCCACAGTCTACTCTTGCCAAGAGCTGGTATGCACTTAACTAAATACGCTCGCTGCTAATGGAGTACTTGTGCGCCCTATTGTTGTGTCTTTTGACACCTTGACTTTGCTTGGCCGTGGAGGAATCTTTACGCATTTGCATGCGCATAATTTTCGAGGCTTACTTTAAATCGCAGGAATGCATACCTTGTAGCTGTAATTTATACGAAAAATATTTTCTGGTGATTTCGTACGAATTATGCTCGTAAATGTGATTGCGAGAAAATTRCTTGTAATTTACAAAATTTGCTCTGAATACCTGTGTGTGTTTATATAATATAAATAATTTTAATTTGGCTTCCAGTTGATGTGGTGCCAGCTTATCTAATATCCTATAGAACCTTGGAGAAGATTTCATGAATTGATTGAGAATTCTCGTCAAAAGAAAAAAGAAATTATGATTAAATGGATTTCACTCTGACTGCAGCACCCACTTCACTCTGACTGCAGCTCCCACTAAGGTTAGCAGTGTTTTTATGAGCTTGCTGATTTTCGTTCATTAAAAACATCGTTGTTTGTTCGTGAATTCATGAAAACGATGTTCCAGTTTCCATATTCGTCAGACATGACTCCGTGTGACTTATTTATATTTACAAAAAATTAATAGAACCTAAAGGCCTGACCTGTCCTTCTACAATATAGATCAAGATAACTGAAAGCGCTAAAGGCTATTATTAAGTTTGAGGAGTTTTTCGACGATTGGACGAAGCGCTAGCASAAGTGCATAATATCGAATGAGTACCATTTTGAAGGCGCCAATGTTAATGTGGAATTTTGAACTAACTCCTACTTTTAACTTAATGAAATTCAGCTACGCGTCACTCRCGATCAGACTTTATATCAATGTTTCTTGCTGGACTTCGACATCCATAGWCGAAATCGTTGCGAATTTCAATGGTTTGGGTTTCAAGTCAATGATGAGCTCTTACTATGACTATGAAGTCGAAGCGTTGCTGATACTTGAACCAATTACTTCCAAACTATTAGGTACAGAGTCACTACTGCAATTTTTTTCATAACTGAAGATTCCAAGAGAGGAATGATCCTTCTCTTTCTGGGCTTTCCAAAGGAGTTGATTTCTTCCTCTTCTTCTGCTTACCTGGGCGRGTACTGCGTCGAATACTTTCAAAGCTGAAGGGTTTTCATTCATTCGGACGACATGAACTAGCCCTGTCTCTTATACACATCTAGATGTGTATAAGAGACAGACTTCAAAGTTATGACTGTCCAAGATGACGTGGGAGCCAAGTCGCGAGTGCGACGACTGTTGGCTTGATGACACCAGATATTTCGTCTTTCCTCGTTCACTACTAGACCCATTTGCTTCGCTTTCTTATCCAGCCTGGTGAGAGCAGAAATAACGGCTCGGTTGTTGAGGCCAGTGATATTGATATCATCTGTGTATGCCGGCAGCTGTACACTCTTATAGTAGATTGTACCTTCACTATTTAGTACTGCAGTTCGAATTGTTTTCTCCAAGACTGGATTGAAGAAGTCGCACCCTTGGGAAGTCGCCTTGTCTGAAACTTCGTTTGATATCGAACGGCTCAGGGAAGTTCTTCCCGATCCGGGCGGAGAGAGACTTTGCAATCGACGAAGAGGTGGTTTGTGTCAATCCTCGTCTTTTCTCGTCAGCTATTGATTTCTCCGGTCTAAAACCACACTGCTAAGGTCCAATCCATTTTTACATATGAACCATTATTTATATGAGAAGATCGGTTGTTCAAAATGTAATACTTAAATAATGACGCCGACTTACGTCGATTATAGTGGATCAATGTAAAACATTTCGCTGACTTGCTTAACAAAGGCAATAAACAATAAAGCTTGACCTGACATAGGTTTAAAAAACGTGTGATGAATACTCAATAACGATAGTTTGGTGCAGCAATAAAGCAAAGTGCTTGCCAATATGAGTATAGAGACCATCAAACCCAAAGCGTTTCTAGCACAGGGGATATTTTAAAGATTCTTCGCTCAATTTATAGTCATTGRATCACGAAGCGTCGAGTTTTTACGCAGCAATGCAGCTGTATTGCGAAACTATTAAAACACAGAGCCAACACAAATTTATAGACATGCAATGAGGGGCCACCAACAGCGCTGCAAAGCCACAAATTTGCGGCGAAACGCAAAAAAGGAGACACATCCAGCCAGGCATTGTTTAGCATGGTGCCAAAAAAAATCAATACCCAAAAGTTGCCAAATAGAAAATGCAAAGCGAAATGCAACTGTCGAAGAGGCGTTGGCATTTTCGCGTTTTTTTGTTTTTTGTTTTTTCAACGCTACGCAGCGGCGCGTTGTCAGTTGAGTGCCAACAAATGCTTAGTTTTTATAGTAAATTAACCACATAACAGTATGGGAGAAGAAGCTGCACACACACAGACACGCACATGTATGATGTATGCATGTACTTAGCAGTATGTGTGTACTTGKGTGTGTGTGGCAGAGCGTATGAATGCAATATGTGCAATAACAGCACTCAATTTATGAGCGCCATATGGAGCACGGACGGAAATATGTCATTTTTTAATTGGTTTCTGTGGCGCTTGGGGATGGCGCATAAAAAAAAAAAAAGAAAAACGTTGTGACATTATTAGTCGCAGCAACATGTTATACTGAGCTATAAATATATACTGTTATACATTAGGGGATTATGTACTGAAGCACTGCACTCATTACGGCGACCACAATCTATATTAATATATATGTGGCATATAAATATACATTTAAGTATATTAGGATATCCGTTATTTCCGCAGTTTCAGTGTTAGCCTTAACAAAATGATCCAACGTAAACAAGCTYTTGATTTTCAATTTCTAATGTTATTAAATAATTTTTCTTTCCCATATATTTAACATTTTTGATCTTGTGCATTAAATTTTTTAACCGCAAACATACGACTTTGAGAACACAATATTCTTATGCGAAATTGTCCGGACAACAAAAAAGGTCCAGCTGATTTTTTTCATAAAACCACTCCTTTAAGAGTTACACGTAGTTAAAGTTATACATCAAATGTACTGAGGAATTCGTGCAAGTGATTTATGCATTCTGTGTTGCTCATACGCCATGGTGTACATTCATATAGTACAATGGTTGGTGTGCTATATAATTGAACTACGTATAACTTTTAAAGGTTATTTTTATGAAAAAAATCATACAGACCWTTTTTGTAGTGTGGAAAATTTTTTATTAAAAAAATGTTTTTTTCAAAGTTGTGGATTCACTTATCTAATGAAGAATAACAAAAAAGTCCAAATTATATACATACGAGTACATGGGAGAGTRGCATGATACTGGTTTAAATTGAGAATAAGAGGTTTTATTCGGCAAAAAATACTTGGRAAATATCGAACACCCTATTCATATGTAGTACACCCTAACATTTATATGTAACTGCTGCGTTTTAGTTATCTTGYAAYACTTTTATATGCGTGTGTATCATTTAGGCTGACGCCACAGCGCCTCAAAGTATGCTTTCAATAAAGAATTAATAGTTACCAATTATATAATATATGTATGAAACAAAGTATATACGAGTAAGTATGTAGGTATTGCATAACATTTAATATAAAGAAGTAATTTGTTGCAATTAGTTATGCAATTACATTTGTGGTTCTGCAAACGTAATGTGTGGAGCAACAGTATTTTTGTTTTCTATTTCTATTTGTTGTTGTTTTTGTGGATGCACATGTTGGCTACTCAATAGCTTGGTCAATTTAATTAATGTAAATGCAATATGACTTGGCAATGTGATGCAGACAAAATAGGTTTCAATGGRCACTGATATATAACGGGTRATCCAAGTATAGGTACTTTTTTCAATAGCGCTTTYTTGACAGATCACGCAGAAGTCTTGCCAAGCTGTCATGTTATTTTTGTTTAGCGTTTTCTGGCATTTCATTGTGGTAAGACTTACGCCTAGACAATGTTTACTAATCGTTCAACTTTATTACGAAAATTCACGTTCTGTAGAGAATGGTTGTCGGGCGCTTCATTCAAGTTATAATCAACATGATTATAATGAGCGTACTATTTGCAACACCATCACCCATTCGAGATCCAGCATTTATTATTGGATAATATTCGACCGAATATACCACGATCCAACACCCAGTGAAGAAAATATGGCAACCATAGTTGAGAGTGTGCACGAAGTRAAAAGTGGATTCGGCGCCGTTCGCAGCAACTCGGACTGACATATGGTACGACTCCTGAGCTTAAAATAAAAGCGTAAAAAGTATAACCTGTGCAAGAACTGAAGCCACTCGAGCGCTCCAAACGACATGATTTCGCTCTATGGGCTCTTGAAAAGTGCCAAAAAGATCCAACGTTTTTGAGCCAAATTTTGTTCAGCGATGGTCTCCACTTCTAAGTAATAAGCAAAATTGYCGCATTTGGGACGAAAAGCAACCTGAGCTGGTATTTCATGCAGAAAAACAACGATTCGCCGGTGAAATCATCGATCCGTTTTTCTTCAAGAATGATGCCGGTGACACGTATAGTCAATGACGACGGTTATCGCGCCTAGATAAKCGACTATTTGTTACTTGAAAATGAAGYTCGGGATCTCGGCGACAATTAATTTCAACAAGACGGCGCCACTTCCAACACATCGCATCAATCCATGGATTTATTGAGAGAACTCTTTGATGAGCAGAKAATGCCACTTTTTGGGTCGTTCGGTTGGTCAACAAGATCGTGTGATATCAAACCGTTAGACTTTTTCCTGTGGGTATACGTAAAGTCTAAAGTCTATGCGGACAAGCTAGCTTCGATTCAGCAAAACATGACTTATGTCATTCGCCAGTTACCAGTCGAAATGCTCGCACGAGCCATTGAAAATTGGACTCGACGGAGGGACCATCTGAGGCGTAGCCGCGGCCAACATTTGAAAGAGCTAATCTTCAAAAAATACACGCCGAAGAATGTTCTTTCGAATGCYAATAAATTTATTATTAAGAGAGWAGGAGGAGATATGACAGCGGCGAACGTATGAAGCAAAAATCGTAAAAATTATGGTAATATGATTTCTGTTTTGCTGCAGGTGATGACACGCAATGATTGTGATTGACTTTGAAAAGGGAGTGGAGAAAATGCAAAATATGCAAAGAGAGAAATGTCAAMTGGCGATAAGCAAATGCAAAATTCCAAGAATTGAAGAAAAATATGGAAAATTTTATGCGTTTGAAAAAAAAAGCCATTTAAAAAAACTGAATACGTATTATGGCTGTAGAAGCTATAACTTTGATGAAAAATGCAAAAACAAGGAAACTTATGCTGGTATATGTATGTACTTTTTGTATAAACACTAGATGTGGAATTTTTGAAAAAAAAAATTTAATTTACTGAATTGAATATGCGGTGAAGTCTACAGTGAAGTCACGGTTGCAGTAGAGGACATCGGAGATCGTGTGCAGTTCAAAAGTATTCACATAACATTAACACTAACGCTTGGATCTGAAGTTTTTATGCAAGTTGCTGTAAAACACAAAGGTGGGATTTAAGTTGAGCTAAAGCCAAATTCATAAACATAAAAATATTATGCAGGAAACTTCACCAAATATATTTTATGGAATCCAAAGAAGGCAGAATGTCTCAATTTGTTTTAAGAGTCTCTACTTTTTTTTAGAAAAGTATAAAAATTTAAGCCTTTTCAATTTTTCGAAGCATAAACTTTTGCAAGTAAGGTTGATATACTGGTATAAAAAGCTAGTTAGTAGTTGTCCGGTTCTCTAGATAKATAGATAGTAAAGATTGAGGATTTGCACTGCGACCTACGGTCAATTGTACCTTCACATATATCACATATGGTCAMCAAGKTSCAGCATTCTGAACAATTCCAGGAGCCTGCTGGGCGCGACTAAGATGATGTGAACCCTGTCCAYGTATAAGGAACCTAGGGTCTTTAGCATRCTTYTGCRAATTGCTGGGCAATCCAGAATCAGGTGTTCTGGGATTTTGCGCAAGAAACTATGCCCATGTTGAACAAGTACTTCCTGAGCTTGCARTGCCCTATATAGAGCGCGACAAGGAGGACAAAGTCCTTTAAGTATCACAGGTTAATGAGCAGATTTATATGTAGTATTATTCAAAGGAAATTTTCTTTTAGTTATTTATACAGTGACTTATCGAAGTACAGTTGYGCTCGTTATAAAATCATAAATTTGATTTAAAGCATTTTAGCGCATATACTAATAGTATGTATATATAGTCAGTATGTAGGTCTTTAAACAATAGCATTGTACTAATTCGCCATTAACTTGAGCTGAAAAGTAAGAACAAGGCAAATATTGACGACGGTGAAAGCGACAATTTTTGGAAGGAAGTGAAAAGCAAACAAGGCGCCGCAAGGGGCTTGAGGTAGTGCGAGGCGTTGCCAAAGCCAGAAAAGTGGGACAGAACAATGCACTAGAATTGCACGACAAGCCTTCGTATCGAGTCCTTGACGGCCCAAAACAAATGGCATTCACACATTTGTGGCGGAAAAACAAGAAAAAAATAGGCAAAAGCAAAAAATAAAAAATAAAAATAAAAAAAAATAAAAATAAACCAGCGCACAGTGATGCAAAGGATAATTTCGGTGCAGTGTAGCCGCACGAAATCCGATATACATACATACATACATACATATGCACTGTATACAAGAATAAATTCATGTGCAAGCATTTGCAACGGAAAAGAAGGTCGCGTGCAAAAAGTGCAAGTCGTTAAGAACACATTATACGGGCAGTATACTTGTATGTAGTAGAGGGGGGGGGCGGGGAATAATTTCGTCTTTAAAGTGTTTTTCCATACTAAAGAGTTCAATGAAAGCACTCTTATTTTCATGACTGTGCTATTTTTAACTACATGTACCTCATGTAGGTCATTTATGGTAGGTCGTAGGGGCCGCAAGAAGGCTACAAATTAAAAATGTATATAAAAATTTGACAAGTTACGCAGCTGAATTCATAAACGTTGCCTCTTTTTGGGCATTTTGTTCATTAATTAATTTTAATTTTTTAATTTTTGTGAAAGCAGTCAAATGAAATGAGAATTTTTCCATTTTTTTGCTTATTGTTACATACTTTCAGGCGTGCGCTTTACATTAGCAGAGAAGGCACATATTTTACTTAAATAAAAAATAATTTTTGTGTACTTTTAGTTTGATATAAGATTAATAAAAAATTTAAAATAATTATTAAAATTAGTAGTA
>NW_017537375.1:50126-78013 GCF_001853355.1 Bactrocera latifrons | reverse complement strand
AATAATTATTTTAATTTTTTTATTAGTTTTATAACAGTCTCAAGGTACAAACATGCAAATTATTAAACAAAATGAAAAAACCATATAATCAATAATTATTGTAGCATACCTTCAGGCAGCAAACAAATGTTTACAATATTTTATGAAAATATTAAATATACTATATTTTTTCTTTCGCATATTACTTATTTCCGCATAAAAATCTGCTCAATTGCAGTTACGAAAACGAATTTAGCGAAAAAGACTCGAATTAAACGTGTAAGCGAGCAAAAAAAAAAAAAAAAATAACGGAAAAAAGTTTACGAAACAAATCACATGTGCTACTTGTGCAGACAGCAACTGAGTCAAGTGCAGAGTAAAAATGAGAGCACTTACACGTTAGAGAAAGCCGGAGAGGAARCAAGCGAGAGAGCGTGAGAATGTGTAAGCACGAAGCAGTGAATTGAAAACAGCGCCTAAAACTAGACTGCACGGTTTGCAGCCTACAACTCGAGTATATCGATCGGAAAACGGCACAAATGCGAAGTAAGAAGAAACATATATAAAACGAAAGAAAAGAAAAGAAAAGAAGAAAAATCAAAGTGAGAGAACAAAAATGAGCACGAACGCAAAGGAGAGAGTGCATTTGCAGCAATTTTTGCAACTAAAACTATTTTTATTTATGAAAATTGAGCAAAATATGCTGTCATAGCAACGATACAACGTGAAGAGAGGGAAATGAATGGAGAACTAGCAGCATTACTTGAAGAAACTGGCATGTAGCACTAAGACTACTGATATAATATCAAAAAAAATGTAAAAATAATTACTATTTCTTATTTTCGCAAAAAAAAAAGAAATAAATAAATAAATAAAAAAAAATAAAGACACAGACATACAATACCAACCCACAGGGTGCCAACAACCCCTAAACAAGCCAGCAGCAGCGCCACTTTCCAACACCTTGCACACTCAAAAGCTGCCTCCACAAAGGAGGTGGTAGGATGAATGTATAAGCACGCTGCAGGCGCTACTCGACATCAAGTAGTAACGGCTGAGTAGATGCTTCACTTTTGCGGTTTCTTCGGGGTTATGGCAGTGTGGAAATGCAAAGTAATGGCGGAAATGGATGGAGGATGCTACAAGCCAAAGGCGCTTAAGCGACAGAGAGGCGCAGAGAGCGTGACTTTAAACAAGTCCATMGCAGCCACTTTGACGGCAAAGCGTCTGTTTAGTCACGCTGTTTCAATACCACTTTGTTCGGGGCGCTGAAAACTATGCTAATATATATTTATATACMKACATATATAAGTCTACACATATATACGACATATTTATGCAACACATATCGACTTAAATAGAACAAATGAGCGAAAAAAACAGTRAAAATGAAATGAGAAGAAAAGCAAAGAAAAAATTACGCAAAAGCTATGACTCAACAAAATTGAATGCCTTGCACGTCGTGCTGTCATGAATATTGTATGTGAGCGCATGAAGCGCAAAATGTACTCACAGCAATATAGCTGTCCACGCTTATTGCCATACACAGTTGACAGACACGCTCAGAAAGTGCGTGCATATTTGCCCTTTTTCCATTATTTTGCGAGCGCGTGGGTGGACGCTTGAGGCCTGTGACATTTGAAATGCTTTGTAATGGGCGGTGAACATGTGCGCGCTTGTTCGATAATAAAAAGAAAAAAATAATGTGAAAAAAACACAACAACAAGCAAATAAAAAAGATATTGAGCTGGTACAAAATGTCTAGTAGGAGGATTAAAGATATSAAGCAGTCAATAAAAGTGAAATTGATAAGGGGCTGGTGTTATTTGCCCACAGGGAAGACTGAACAAATATGGTAGGAGAAAAAAAGTATTTTTGGATTTTATCACAATATAAATGAATAGAGATATTCATTTAATGATGTTTCATGAAATATCAAATGATTGGAGATTGTAGTGTTGYCATGTGAAGATATCTCTTCACATCAAACAGTTTTCTATTCAAGAATTTATATTTCATCGATCAGTTTGTATGGTAGCTATAAGCTGTAGTGAAGAATTTATACGGATATGGTAGCGTTGCCTTGGACAATAATCTGTGSCAAATTTCGTGCAGATCCATTGTTAAATAAAAATTTTTTTCGAACAAGCACCTGATTTTTATAAGTCAGCTTGTCATGACATGGCGTATGAGTAACCTGCGTGTGTTGTATGTGAGAGTAATCAGTATGAGAAGATATGCCACAAAACCTTTGGGTTTGAAGAATTTCTTCGGAGATGGTAGCGTTGGCCYGGACAATAATATGTGCCAAATGAAGATATTTTGTCAATTAGAAAAGTTTTCCATACAARAACTTATTWTTCATCGGTCAGTTTGTATGGCAGCTATACGTTATTGTAGGCCGATTTGAAGAGTTTGTTCGGAGATGATAGCGTTGGCCTGGAAATTTCATGATGATATTTTGTCAATTAAAGTCTCCGACGTTTTTTTCTACGTAAGCTGCATGGAAAACTTAATATACCCCATTCAGAGTATAAGAACATTGCGATTAATTTATGAAGTCACGATGTCGCTATCAAATATTAAACGGCAAGAAAGGACAAGCATGAAAAAGAAGGAAGTGCGAAGATAAAATAAAYATTCGAGAAGTGAGTTAAACACACACATACACACCTGTATTGGCAGCGCCCGTGTTTGCCGTGGATATATAACACCAATAATTATAGAACGCACATAATTTGCAAGAATTCAAGGTAATAGACAGGYCAAATTTATTGCCGCCGCAGTTGAGCAGGTAACTTGACAACCTGTGAAGGCTAAGCAAGCTGGTTAGTGCTGGTAAGCACTACAAATATACATATCTGCGTATATATGTATTTGTGAGTGTGTGTGTGTGTGTGTGTGTGTGGCAATAGCACTTTATAATAATAGACGGCATAGAATTAAACGTAGAATATCGTTAGCAATTAAATATTGATTACAGTCAATAAAGTGRTAAGTGTGCTATGCGAGATGCGCTGTGCTATTGTTGTGGTTGTGAGTTACTAATATAATGTCAATAAGATAACTGGTAGTGCAAAACCAAACACCGAAASAGCAGTTAAGTCAATAAATGCGTGAAGTGGTGTGGCCGTTCGCAACGTTGGACCCATTTGCGGCACAATAATCAGTAAATTATTTGCATAGTAAGGAAGTGGCGTAAAGCATGTGCAAATARAGACATATAAATCACTTATAAATGCTGTCTTGGGAAATGTTTGCTTATATATGTACATGCTTAATGCTTCAGTGAGTAGTGCGAATGAAATCTGGCGATAGTAAAAATTTTATAAGATTGCTTAACATTTTACTAAATAAATACTCCTTAAGCGCATTTTGTTTCATGTATAAATATTACTCTATAAAAATGAACACAATTAAATTGCTTTTCGCACGATCTAAATGCTCCTTAAATCAATTGTGTATTTACTTTAACTTTTTTTATCATATTTAAAATTATTAATTATTAAAATTATTTTTGAATAACTCAAAATATCTTGTCAGCTATTTAAATGTAATTTTATATACAAAACAAAAGGTACATATATGGCATATTTTCCCCTACTCAACACTCTTACAAATATKTAGCACAAACAGGTTACTCATACGCCATGTCATACAAGCTGATCGATCAAAATCTGGTTTTTGTATGGAAAACTTTTTTATTTGACATGGAATCTTTAGGAAATTTCGCATGCATAATTTTCCAAGTCAACCGCACAATTTCTGAAGAAATTTTAGAAATCGAACTACTATAGCATATAGCTGCCATACAAACTGAATTTTCAAAATCAAGTACTTGTAAGGMAAACTTTTTTATTTGAGAAGGTACCTGCACGAAATTCTACACGAATTATTATTCAAAGGAAAGGTACAATCTCTGCATAAATTATTCAGATCGGACTACTATAGCATATAGCTACCATACAAACTGGSYGCTATTGTATGGACWACTTTTTTATTTGAGGAGATTTACTAACGAAATCCGACTAGAATTATTGTCCAAAACAACGCTACAATCTTCAAGTTAACTGTTCGGATCGGYCTACTATAGSATATATGTAGTTGCCATACAAACTGAGCAATCAGAACCAGGTAAAGCTTTTTAGTTTCGACTAAATACTGCCGTTTTTCGGTATTCAATAGTAAAGCGAATTCGTATTATAATTTCGACAAATTTAACCCGTTTATTTAAATATATGTATATATGTATGTATGTATGTATTCACACAGTAATATTTTAATGGATACAAGCACTATAAATACATACATATATATATGTACGTTCCATGTTTACACACACACTTCTTCATTATTTTTTATAGAAAAACTAGACCAAACAAAGAATAAATATTATATTTAAATCAACTTAAGWGTTTAACAAATTGTGTCAAATGTCAAAAATATTAGTTCATAATTTTCAACAAACAAAAAATACTTCAATTACATATGCCAACACATAACAATTCTCGGTAAGGCAGAATAACTGTTATGAAAAAACAATAAGCAAGGTCACTTTAACACGCTATGCTTGCATAAAAGAAGTTAGCATGATAAATTTGTAGTTGCATAAATGAATATACATGCAAATATWAAAAATAAACGCCAAAAATACGAATCAAGCGTGAGAATGATAAATTCAAATAGCCGTGAAGAACACGAAAATGCAAAAACATATTGCAAGAAAAGGCAATAAATAAGAACAATAATCAAAAAATTGATATAAAGTTCTTAAGGGATCTAAATCAAAGTTGTAATTGTTGAACCGGTAGCTTGGAAACCAGTTTGGTTGCATATTTACATACTTGGTATTCAGCCAGCAACACAAAGTCATGTAAGAGCATGCAAAATTTATAAATACCGTTGTGGATAATAGAGAAATGTCAAAAGCTGTTGTATACACTTGTCTCATAATCAGATATATTAAAAATTKCTTGCTTGAAAATGAAATATGAACAGCAAATAATTATGCAAGTGAAAAATAATAACAATAATTTTCGGGTTCCACGTTTTTTTTAATGATAATTATTAAAAAGAAGTAATTGAGCGCTCTGCCACAAGGTGAAGCAAAGTTAAAAATTGGTACAAGGGCTTCACTGAGCAAAAATGTCAGCTGACAATGTACTTTTACGATTATGTCCGCGCATTATTGTTCTTTTTTATTACTTTAATCTGGTATTTGCTGATAAGAATAATGTGTCACACAAACCCTTTCCACCGTAAGTTGCAAAGTTAAAAATGGAACAAAATATTTCATTTTAATTTTCGCTGTTACGTACTCATTGCAACTTGATAACAGTTGAAAGGGCATGTCGGATGGAGGTCATATGTGAGTATCTACTCATTTGCACTCCACTTTTTACGCATTACTCTCACCGTTGTAGCCATTATAATGGGTAACTCTGCAGATTTTGGGTTTGGCAGCTGCAAAAATGCTTAAGTGAGTGCCGCGTTAGTCACGAGGTTGGAAAGGTAAATAATTTTTCTTTACTCTAACAGAAAATGTTTATAACTTCTGATTATATAAGAAATGGTGACTGCGTATTAACTTGCTATTGGATTAACTGCATAATTACAAGGTTATGTATTCTAAGGGAGTGACATTTTTCAGTGRCACAAGTGTTACAACAAAGTTATGTAGGTCAAATTAGTATTAGCGTAATTTGAAATTACTTTCGTTATTAACACATTCAAATTTTTTAAATGCCATCAAATTGTAAACTGATCAGCATTTTAAATTCGTTTAAACCGATTTGCACTATTCATACACCACCTACAAATGAATTAATTTACAAACACTACAGGTTAAGTAATTTTATCTGCTATTTTATAAATTTAAAAATATACTATATGTTACTTATGCCACTAGTATCACATATATTMACTTTACCAAAATAGTTGTTTTTAATTAATTTTTAAAATATTTCCCAATGATTAAATATTGTACGATTCACCAAYAAACCAAAAACAAAAACAAATTCATAGTTAAAAGGAAATATAAACTTTCAGTTGCAATTTAGCGTTTGTGTTTTTCTTCTTCTTTTTATTATATTTTAAARTACTCACCTTTTAGCGCCCTCTTCACCTTCMACAGGCTGCTCCCCACTGACGCCAGCTGCATTCGCTGCTTGTTCGGCGCCTGCAGCTGGTGTTGGTGCTGCTGTAGCAGCGGATACTTCCGGAGCGGCAACAGCATCTTGGGTAGGTGCAGGCACATCTTCGTCGGCTTGACCGCCCTTGACGGCGCCCACCAATGAAGTAAATTGATTTGTTAGGCCAGAGAACATTTTCGTCCACTAACTGGTTTTCTCCTTTTACAAATTTTTCTTCACGCAAAATATATTTGCCAACAATGCACTTGCTGGCACTTTTCTATATCAATTGATACGTGTGTATTGGTGGGAGTGTTTCCGACTCCAAGTAACTTAATATGTATGTAGTGCAAGAGTAGACTTGTAGACGTCGTACCGATTATGGTCTTAAGGTAGTAACTAGTGCGTGGAAGAGCAGAATAACGAACACACTGCAAGACAAAACTATAGTGCTGCTGTGCTTGTTGTTTTGTTAGTGGGTGGCGAGTATTAAATGCGCGTCACAAAGTTTTTGTGGAATGTACAATAGATATGCCCCGAATAAGATAACAGGGGTTGTTTGTTCGTGTGGAGAACAAGTTCCCACGAATCTCTTCACGTTTTCACGAGTTCTTTAAACACGAACACTGAGTTATACGATTGCTACGGCTGTTGACTACTTTGCAGGTTATTTTTGCTTTTTTTCAATTTCTTTTTTACTTTCTTTGGCCAATATGAACTTTTCAATGTTAAAATATTTTGTATTTAATTTTATTAAAACCCTTTAGTTTCACTATTTTTGCTTAATTTTTTTGTTTTGTTTTTGTTTTACAGAGAACGGGGGCAAGGTAAAATTAGCATTTATTTGACCGTGTGTTTTTTGTCAATGACCAATTGTAAATCAATAAATTYCGAATTTTTGGATATGCGAATATGTTGGATTTTCTGTAATGATATATGTACATACGTAAAATATTATAAATATGTTACACTTGAAAACTCGCGATTATTACTTAATATGTGTCAATGAAGACTCATTATTATAAAATTGCACACTTTAATCGATATTACATGCAAGTACGTTGCAGATACGCGTACTATAGTATATAGGATTGCTGAACTGTAATGTTAGCTATGCTTTTGGCCAATGCCTTACAATGCTGACTTCTGGCTCAATATGGAGCTTTTTTAAAGAAAGTAGCTGACTTTAGAGACTTTTCAATTATTGCTTCCAACTTCGGCGAAGGTCCTCTGAAAACTGTCACTGCAAAGGAATTACATTTGCTAGAAAGCATTAATTCGTTATACTCAGTTTCGCTGCAAAGAAAATTTCACTTACGTTGGAATGCGCAGACATGCAGAACGATAACGTCTGTAAATGGGAATCTGTTCTTGCTCTTGCTGTAGTTGGGTGGTAGGAAATTAATCTTTGTACGTGTACTTTGTGCTGGAATTTCGTTTGAGTTTTGACGTTTTCGAAAACACACTCACTGTCTAGCTGCGTTTCAATGTTAAGTATCGTACTATTTTAATATGAAAAATTATTACTATCTTTTAGGATATATATTTGCACAAATGGTTTATTAACTTTTGTTTTAATTCCAAATTCCTATGTTATCATTTTTGTTATTTTTTTTTTTTTTGTACCTTTACAGTGTTGCATGGGTTTACTCTTTTTCTGGAAAAATAATATCGGGATCGATACATTTATATAAATGTATATCGGCTTAAATAATAAATTAACAAAACTATAATAAAATTAATTGCAACTGGCWATTTTTCTTAGTGGCGTTGCACAAAATATAAGGAATGTAATAACAAATTGTAATCTGAATTTAAAACTTCATACTTATATTTCATTTTGGCCAGTTTCCGCAATGTCTTAATAGCAACCAACTGTCTGTTATGTTCCTGCTAACTTAACCACAACTTCTTCTCTTGGTATTAAAGGCTTTTTAAAAACCAGGAAGTAGCTGGCAGAGTGCTGCTAATCAACAATTGGGGAAACGGTTTTTAACTCTACGCGGCAGCTCTCTAAATTAGAACTGTATCTGCTGTACAGTCTGGCAGCCCTTATATAGTAGATCTTTTATTATACTTAGCCATCGAACATTCTGGCAACTACGAATTTCGCAATTTTGTTAAACCTGGCAGTTTTGTCCCACCAGCTGTGTTCGTCATGTGCTGAACACAATGCTCGCGATAGACTGCAGCAGCACGACAGTGAACTGAAAAKGGCGTTGTGAATCCTACKACATGAACAAAATAACGCAGTTGTCCATTTTGCATGTACACAATTTCGTTGTGGCCATACTAATACCTTGCACTTCAATGAAATTTTTATATTYTGTTCAAAGTGAAATTTTTTATGCAAAAAAATAAGTAAATAGGTAAATTTATYCGTTTAAATTATCAATTGTTATTACAAATGATGTAACAGAGATATTTTATGCTTTTATTTGTAAAATAACGTCAGGTTTATTAGAGCTTTGAGTAATTTGACATTTTACCTATTAGTGGCATCACCACTCCTCCTCATCTCTCGACTGTCGTCTTACTGTCGTTGGCAAATATAAGAAAATGTTGAAGTTAGTGAGAACGACAACTGTCGTGCAGCTGTCAAAATAAGTGTGTCAATAAGAACGTGTGTATTTTAATATTTGACAGATGTCGTTTGCAATCTGTCGCGAGCATTGTGTTCAACACAGCACAGTATAAATATACACGATCATTCTGACTAGCTGAGTCGATTTATCCATATCAGTTTGTTTGTCCGTGTTTCTGTATAACTAAAAACTAATCTCTGAGCTAAGAGATATCGATCTGAAATTGTGAGCACGTCCTGTTCTCCGCAAACAGCTGCATTTATCAAACACATATATGTAGCTGTCATACAAACTGAACGATCAAAATGAAGTTCCTGTATGGAACCTTTTTTTTTTTTTATTTGTGAAGGGTATTCTTACCTTGGTGATACCAAAGTTAACATTGTTTTGTTTAAAAGTAACAAAAACATAATAGTGTTGCATTTCCAAAAATTATCTTGGAAATAATGTACAGAGCATTTTTTAATAAAAACATTTTTTTATTAATGTTTACACATATTTTTTAAGTTTCAACAAGTTCATATATATTTTTATGCAAGACATGCTCGCACTTTAAAGACTTTATTTGAAAGCAGGAGAGGTGTTAGTCAAGCGCTCTATACACAGTACAAAGGAACTTATTGTCTTCCAGCCACTTTTTTGCAAAATCTTAAAATAAATTCAAGTTTTATTTCTAAACTAACATTTTCTTATTTACAATGCCTTTGATCGTTATACAAAAAACATGGCAAGCGCATTGATCTCCTGCATTTTTAGCCCGTGCTTTGTTCTACGTTGTATTTACTGTCAATCGTTTTTTTTCTTTCATCGCAATTTCAAAGATTTTCTTTTACCGCTTACGTTAAATAAATTCTAGAAAAATTAACCTATTTATAGATATCAAATAATTATGCGCAATTGCTAATTATTTTCATCACAATAGCATTGCACCTCATCACGTTTCACTTTGTTTTGACCGTGCCGCATCCATTTGATGTTTCAACTCATGATCAATACGTTCCTTTGCACGAAACACTTTTGACTGTATATAAAAGGAACCGCCTTTCGCTTTTTCATTCACCGCAAACAAATGTTCATAGTTTTTAATAACTTTCTGCAGATCCTTCAAATCGTCCACATTCAATATTTGTTTGGCCTCTTCCAATGTCATGCCTGCACAACGATGTAAAAAGACAAATGCAATTGAAATACTWATTTGTATAAATATAATTAGCATTTAATTTACCAGTTCGCGCATTAGCTTCCGCACGTTTTTCTCCCTGCTGTCCACCACCGCCGCGACGTGCAGCCTCCTGTGATGCCGCTATTTCTTGCTTCAACGCTTTCGCAAATGCACGACCAATGGCTTGGCTGCCAAGCACAATAATCTGCGCCAAATATTTCGCCATGTTTCAGTTCGTTTTTGTTTGAAAATATCGAAAGTGTACACCTTTACTTTCAATATTATTTATTAATGTGAAAATACTGTAAACTTTTAGTCAGTAATGCGAAAATTGCCTGTTTACAAGTTGACATTACACAATCGTTTCTAACCTAAACCTGGTATTGGTTTATCAGATGTTTTTGGCATATACTTTTATGAACTTGGCAGCACTGCTAACCGACAACAGGATGACAAAAAATTTAAATTCCTACACATTTTGAATACAAATTAGATGTGTTGGCGCAATAAATAATTTMTATAAGGATTTAACAATTAAATGAWGCGCGTTTATTCAATTGTGTTCAGTGTCATTTATTATTAATATATGCATACATATATAATGATTTTTATATGTAATTCAATAAAAAATAATAATTTACATAAACAAAAACAAACACTGTCAATTATACTAAATAATTTTGTTTCATCAATTATCATATTAACGAAATTTTAATTTACTTGCATAATTTATATGTATCTACTGTATTTACAAGTTCGTTAAAATATGTTTTATAAATATTATATATATAAGTAAATGAAGATAGAAACGTTTGCACAACGCTTGAGACAGCAAATACCTAAACATAGATTGCTTCTATAAAATTAAAAAAATAAGTAAAATACACATATGTAAATATTTGCTACGCATTATTTTCCGTAAACTGACAAGTTTGKTGGAATTCATTAAAAAATTGGAAAATCTAGTATAAGCTGCGCTAGCCGGTCAAAGTAGCGTATTAATAAAAGAATAAGATGGGCTAAAAGGAAATGATAATTATGCAGTTATACCGTTTTATGTGAGTGCATATGATTTTCTGACAGCTGTGTATATTTTTTGCAACTCCATTTACGAATCCAMGTTTAGATGAAAATTACTTTGTRATAATAAGTTTAAATGCAGAGTATTTCAAGTGAGCAGTATAGCAAAGTCTATACGAAATCTTGTGTGCTACTTCAATTTAATTTCATTTTGTGAAATATTTCTAACTTCATTAAGTCCAAAAAACCTAAACGCACATACAGGAAATTCATTATATTGCCTCTATTCACCATTGTGCCACACACACTTTACTAAAAATTATAATGACCATGCGTACAACACGCCATTTATGTATAACACTTGACGCCTCAACAGAAACCTGGATTTGTGTGTTCTATAACGCAGCGCTTACAGTATTTCTTCACCGCCCGATAGCCCTCTATCGATATCTGGCAATCCTGTATATTCAGCTGTTGTAGGCCGCGACAGTAGTAAGCAATGCACTGCACGCCACGGTCCGTTATCATATCACAATTCCGCAAACTGAGCTTCTTCAAATTCGGACAGCTTTCGGCGAGCGCACGCAGACCCGCATCGCTCACATCGCACTTGCCGATGTCAAGTGCACGCAGACGCGGACAGGAATGTGCCAGCACAGTGATGGAATCATCGCTCACCGCTTCACAGCCGCGCGCATTTAGGTAACGCAGCTTATAGCAGCGACGCGCGATCACTTTGAGTCCAGCATCGGAGACGCGATCACACTTCGCWACGGAGAGGTAACGTAAAACAGCGCCGAGTTTGGCGAGTTCATAGAGACCGAAATCGGTAATGTTTACGCAATCGGATATGCTGAGCTCCTTGAGTGCGATGCAAAAACTTGGTACGAATTTCAAGCCGGCATCTGGAAGCATAATAATTTAGTATACATATATCTGTATGTATGTAGTTATAACCAGCGATAAAGGGATGCCGTCAGCTTGGCCGTCTTTCTTCTTCCATGACCTCAACCCAACTGTCAAAGTTCACACTTTCAATGACATTCGAGTTGGAAATCTTTTTTATCGCTGRTTAAAACTATTGCGTGAGTTCTGTCAATACGCACCTGTAATTTTTATACAGCGTCTAAGGTATAGATACACCAGTTGTGGACAATTTTTCACCACGATTTTAAGTCCGACGTCGTCTAAGACAATACAATCCGTCAGATCTAAATATTGYAGCAGCAGACGGCGTGGTTGTTCCAGATTTGGATGCGTGCTGATGCTGACCACCTGACTGCAGCCTGGAAGATATAAAATGATGAACATAAGTCACTCCATTTTAGCTTTATAAAGTCTTTACACTTTAATACACTTGCAATCGTACTTACCSGTCACATCGAGATGCTGCAAATTTGTACATTTTGTAAGTACGTCCATGAGCGCTTGATTCGACACCTGCATGCAGGTTTGCAGCTGCAGATGTGTCAATTCCGGGCAGCGTCGCGTTAACAACTGCAARCCTTTATCGGAAATTCGACAGCCCTCGGAGAGCATTACACGCTCAACTTCCGGACACGAGCCGTTGCATGTTTGCCCGCACAATTGTCGGAAAATCATTTTTAGCGTCTTATCGCCATTCAGGTGTTCACCTTTCAGCGAGATCACCTTCCAGAGCACTGGGCGCCAGGCRAGTTGGTCRAAACGTCGACACACSCGCGCCAAAATACACAACTCGCAACTGTCGAACCAGTTGAAAATCTTCAARACCACATCGTCGGGTAGCCGATCGAAGAGTGGTCCCGAACGGAAGGTCTTCTTATTCCATGGTGGTGGCGCGACATTGTCGTGTCGTGTGCGTGTCACTGTTGTTAAAGTGGTSGTCGACGGCGGTGGGTGGTGTACGATGCTATGCGTTGTGATTGTGTTTGGATGATGACCCGTTGGCGAGGGCGAAACAAGCGTGGCATAACCTTGATCCAGACTAGGTGAGAAGCGTCCGATGTTGCATAGCCCATCGGAGAGACTTTTCACTTTGGTATGATGGAAACGTTGATCCAGCGCAAGGTTAGAGGATGTGGTATTGTTGCTGGTATTGGCAAAATTTTCCAAATGATTGGAAGAGCTGAATGCATCCGTCGGTGAACCGGTGCGATTTAGCAGGTAACGATCCGAACCGCTCGTTTCGCTGGGACTGGAGGCGTGGTGGCGCAAGTAGTGCGCATCTAGCATGAAGAAAAGTGCAATTAAAATAAATTTCATCAAAATTTGCACGATTGCCGAAACTCACCCGCTAGTCGTTCGGTGCCATTATTATAATTGCATATATTACGCAGYCCGTCTTCGAGAAAATAGCGCTCATTCTGAAAATGACTCGCCTCCGAACCCAAGGGAAGCGCACGTATCGCATTGCCCAAGTAGAGCGCGTCCATTTTCTTCTCCAAAAAGTATTGCATATTACGTGTGCTACCACCATTGACCGCACTGGACACCGTCGGTACGCTGCAACGTCCACCCTGATGTCTAGTTATACGGCCGCCTGTTGTACTACCGCCATGTGAGCCGCTATGCGGCAACTGATACATTTCTGGTAGCGTGTGATTACGTTGCGCGGTCGCATTCAGCGCCGTTGCAGCTACTGCAGCAGTTTCCGCATCTTCTTCAATGTTAACCAATTCATTGAGCAGACCATCTACGGTATCACCTTGTTGCGAAGCCGATGGTGTGTAGATGATATCGTCGGCGTCGATGCTGAGGTCCGGCGATTTGCGTGACATTTGATAGACCTGCGGATCGAGTGGACTGGAACTGAGTGGATGATGATATGGCGGTTGATGATGTCCCGTCAGCGAATCGATGACGGTGCTACTGTTGCGTCCCAGTGATGCCAGCGGACATTCGAGACTTGTAGGCGCTTGTGCGCGACGTGCGGTCTGATGCGACATGCTGAATACGGTGGTGGTGAGAAAAATGTAGATGCTGCCGACGACAACGACAGAAAGCACGCTTGCAGAAGCCTAAAGTTGGTGGTGAGCTGCAAATAAAAATTATGTTATATTGTAGCTGTATGTGTTATTTAATATACAGGTAATAAAGTATCGAATTTAAGCTATAGCTGTCGTACACACTGACCGGTCTAATTGAAGCCCTTATATGGTGTATTTAATTATTAAGAAAAATAGTTTCACAAAATTTGACCTTGGGTATTGTGCAAGACAACGATTATGTTGGATTCTTTTGCTGATTCGGAGATCAGACATGGGCTACTATAAGCAATYCGTTGTGATGTCACAAAAACAGAACTCCCGTTTTCGATCTTACAATCACGAGCTCGGTGGGATATCTGAAGGTGTGAGCTTCCAAGTCTTTGAGCCGTGRAATCGCAAACGCGGAGAATTCAATAAGAAAGTGTTGATATATTTCTACCTCGTCACCTTACATACAGATCGCCTCCGGTAARATTTTCAACATTATAGATGCCGACAGGGAGAAGACGCTGGTCTTACTAAAGGCAAAGAGCTCACTGGATCTCTTACGATCGMTTTTTCMATTTTACCGATTCGGGTTCCTAGATCAGTAGTTTTACAGTTGCTCGCGATTCCGCTATGACCTAGCCTCCATGCAAATGATAACGAGGATAGGCACTCCTTATCATCCATAGAAATGGCTTGCTTATGGTGTCATAGAGTGAGAAGATTACTTTTGCCAATAATTTTTTTGCAGCAGTAGAAGGCAATCGATACCTTCTTGCCTTTCGTCGGGTTAATTGCCACTTCCGGCCGCCCAATTTTTTTACAACGCTGAGATACCCTCGCGTCAACTTGTAAACGGTACTAAAAACCTTSCTTTGACCATGTGTACTTGATCGTCTGTATAACCAATCATCCTGCAGCAACGATCTTCAAATTTCAGCAGGTCGTTAACGACTAAGATTCATAGAAGAGGAGAAAAAACTCCATCTTGTGGTGGGCTCCAACTCACATTTCGCAGAGCACGTATGCTGCCTCATTCCGTCACTTACACGCATAGAAGACTGAGAATAAGGAATTTGTGGTTCGATTTAACGCCAAACCGATCAAGAGCTGTATCAATATCAATATCTAGGAAGTTCCGAACAGCGAATTCTTTAAGCCTTATGGCTACCTAAGGGCAGGGCACAATGTTATGCAGTGCATTATTCACTGACATATTTTTAAAATAGATGGTCTTTCGGAATGCACCTCCCCTATGCGCGTCTTTAGAAGCCTGTCAAAATATTTCAGTAAGAAAAAGCTAATACTTTGGCGCTTTAAGTCCTTGGTCGAATGTTTGGTATTACTGAAGGGCTCAGTAGAGCTACTCGKTTCGTTTCTGTGAAGATCACTTAATTTGAATAAAATATTTTGAGACCGAGCCATTTTTTAAGGGTTGCGTATATTAAAATAGACTTAACGGGTTCAATTTAGACAATATGAATCGATCCATTTTAAGCTTCTTCACATCTTAATCTAGAGACAGTCAATGTTTCGACAGTTTTCCGAAAGGCCGGGAGGTCATAGTCAACTTTTGATGGACTATTCTCCAATTTCAATATTCGCTGAGTGTTTCATGTCAAAACTGAAGCTGTGTTCAACCCACGAAGCCATGCTGCTTCGAATTATAAATATTTACGAGACTGTTTATTTGCCGAACTCAATAAGTTGTTTGCTCTCAGTTCCATAAAACGAGTAGTTGGACTAAAGTTGCATGTAAATGATATTTTGTGAGAAATCAACCGAGTCGCAGTCTTATCAAACSGACCTCGTATGTCCCCTAGAAAAATATCACATATATTTGTTTGTGCCCTGTAAGCGTAATTTTATACACTTTCTGCTTTGCTTCTGCTCCAATTTACAAGAACTCGCCTGTAACCAATCTCCAAGCAGCGATCTCTCGAACATCAAAAAATACATCGATCTCGCAAGGCTGAGGCAGCGAGAAAATTATGGGGCGCTTCAGCTGCTGCTGCGCGTTTATTACATTTTTACATTAAACCGAGCAATTGCTGGCTTTGTTGTGATAACTCTTATTGTTGTTGTTGTGCTGTTGATACTCTGCGGCCAGCAAAATATGCAAATCAACTGACGGACACGTTCAATGCGCTACATTACATGCATGAGTATGTATGTATGTATGTGCCGGCGAGTGCGTGTTATAAAGCGAATAATCTGCATGTGTACATGGCTTACAACAATAGCAACAAACCTCTCGCTAACAACATAGCCAACYAAATCCATAATCGCAGCAAAATTACGACAGCTGTTCGGCATTACGACAAATTCGAGCGACCGGCAAAGAGGAAACGAGGCATTTATATGTATATAAATGTATGTATATATATATTTTTTATAAATGTGCGGCCACAATTAGCTACACTGCCGCCTTCCGAACGCTCGGCCAACTTAAATGCTGGAAGCACTACTGTCGCTTGTGCTATCAATCGCGCTATTGATCCTCGTCGCCCTCGTCCCTTATTGCTACCGAGACGCTTCTTCATTTCGTCTGATTGCGCAYAATCTTAGTTGCCGGGTGGCGGGGGGCAAGTAGAGTGTATTGATTCACAGGCAGGTATCGACATGCTTTAAATGCACATTCCATGCTCATTATTTTGATGCATTTTCAGTGCTGCAGGGCATGGTCGCAATGCACTATCATCCCAGCAACAGCAACAATAAGTATGTACTGTGTAGCGACGAATTTAACACTGCGGAATGTTGGCTAGCACAACGGAAAGTGGTATTTTTCGAGTCTCAACTACTTGTCCTGCTTTGAAGATCTTTCAACGTGCGTTTTTTTTTTTTTGACTTCTCAATAAAGACCGTTCTTCCACACTGGCTGGGTTTGAATTTTCGCATCTAAGCCGTTATATCCACTTGATTACTTATATGTGAAAATATTCTCCGAAAAATTAAAGTTGATCCGGCAAAAAGCTTCGGCTATRCATATAGACGTAAGTATGTTATAACTTTGTTGAATCAGCTCTAAAACGCATTTTTTTCCAAACGTTGTTTTTAGAGTCAGTGAGAAAAATTTCGCCTCGCAAAAACGACTTTTTTTTTGAAAGCCCCATTTTGTCATAATGAAAAATTTTGACCGGTRCTTTGATCACTAACAGGTCAATTGAAAATTCCGCTACCATAGTAAAACAAATTTTTTATTAGACAAAATTCGCTTCCAACTTTTGGGTACCATTTTTGTAGTACAATTTGTTGTTTGCTTCAAAATAGGCCTCAGTTTTGGCGTTCACGTCTTCATTAGACGAAAATTTAATCCCAACGCGTTTTCTTTTGAGATTTTAGAACAGAAAATAGTCGCTGGGGGCCAGATCATAATTATCATAATTTTTACTGACTTGTGATACAGTGCATTGTCTTTGTGAAAAAGCTCTTTCCTTTACTTCAAATGTGGTCCCTTTCCGGCGATTTCGTCCTTAAAATGATCTAAGATACTTTCTTCACGGTATTTAATAGAATTCCAAGCGCCAAGCAAATACAGACGCCATAACCTTGCCAGTCGACTGCTGTGTTTTTCCACGCTTTGGAGCGGGTTCATTATGTGTAGTCCACTCGGATGACTGAATGATTGTTGGTTTTGGTCAAAGATGAGCACGCATAGTACCCACTTTCTCACAAAAAAAAAAAAAAAAAAAAAAAAAAAAAAAAAAAAAAAAAAAAAAAAAAAAATTAAAAAAAAAATAAAAAATACTCATGAGTGATATGATGTGTCTATCAGTTGATATCTTTAGAGTACCTGCTATCTCAAATCCCCTCACTGTACGGCAATCCAAAATTATTTTGTGGATTTTTCGGATATTTTCGTCGGTAACAACCTCTTTTGTTCGTGCACTGTGTTCACCGTCTTCGGTGTTTTATTCTCCACGTCTAAACTCAGCATACCAATCTCTGATAGTTGTTTTTCCTAGGGCAGTATCCGGAAACTGTTTTTTTAATAATAAGAAAAGTTGATTCACTCAAAATGATACAATTCACAAASTAATGATCTGACAGCTGTCAAATAAGCGCCTTTTGAAGGTTAGAGCTAACTAAAAACCATGTGGCTTTAATTCTAGTTCTGTTACCTGCATTTAAGTAATGGTGTAATAAATTTTTTTTGAAATAATTTAAAGCAGAATAATTTTCTTCACYGCCAAAATCCGCTTTTCGGAAATCTTCCAGAAGATCGGCTACCGGATCAATACGCATACTTTACTTTGGTATGAGGTTACATTSCACTTACAAAAGCTAAGAATAGTGGAAAGGGTAGACCAACGAAAACAAAAGTTAATCGAATGCTGCTGAATTTAGTTGCTTAGGTCTACCAACTCTGCAAGTTTTCCAGAGGGGTCTAGAAAATATAAGGCATTTAAACTAAAGAATGWATAAAGCCGCTTACATACTCGAAAAAACGATAATTCAACAACTCCCCTGAGGCCGATGCCGAAAGATGATGCTTAGTGACACGGCTAGTCTGAGTTAATTGTTTTCGATAGCCTCCATATAAACGAAGTGAAAGTGAAGCTTCCAACATCAGGTGAGTCTATCAACGGATAATCTATCGTTGAAATAAATGCTTAGGACTTTTCTCATCAACTAATTTTATCCCTGAAGAGCATTTTGGTATTAGACTGAACAGAGGTTATGCCGTCAATAAGAAATTAATATTTYTTATGGAAAGCTTTTCTAGAAGTATAGTCCACCTGTAAGGACGGCCAACGCGTGTTTATGTTTCTCAGCTAACAAAAGTTAGGAAACCGAAAGCAAAGTTCCTATACTTGTCAGAAGTATAATTGAAGGTTTTCTCATTTCCTGCCAAAAGATCAAASTTCGTTAAAAGCAGCTTACCATGTAAGCGATGAAAAATTTAAAAAATTTAAAAAAAATTGTAATAACGTAGCTTTGAATCCCATTCAAACCAAAATCTAAAATATGACATCTTCTAAWAGCTCCGCAGACAATCTGAAACCTTTTGCGAACAAGTATGACACTTCTGCCAGCATCATCATTACCAAGCCTGTTGATCTGCGTTCTTTTGCATTTGATATTATCATTGCATCTATATCTATTTCATGTGTGTGAATGTGTTCAAGCCGTACATAYRTATGTACGCACATACAAATTTCCCTAGAGCAATGGAAATTTATGCACGTYCACTGGGCGGGAATTAGATTGGTCGCGGTGATTGCGACCGAGCTTATACAACGGAGGGCGCTTTTCTAGCACATTGCGGCGACTGAACCCTTTATAATGAGTGAACCTTTACCAAGCGGGACGATCATAAATTGTGTTTCTAAAAATAGATATATTTAAGGAGGTATGTATGTAATTAAGAAAGCCTGTGTTAGAAAATGTGATTTAATTTTCTTGACATCGGAAGTGATAGCAGCTTTTCTAACTACAAATACGAAGAACTGTATGACTTAGTAGTTAGTATGATTCTATGCCAAATTTCACATCAAAATAAGTATTAGTGTTTAGTATACGCGTCTGTGAAACATGCTTTCCCACAACCAGGATGTCATGAAACGTGATGAGTTTTAGATGTATGCCTACGACCCGGCAACAGGTGATCAATAGATCGAATATCGTGGCAAAGGTGCAACGAAGCCGAAAAGGCCACGTCAATGCAGGTCAATCGAGTTGTGCTGCAAATCCGAATTCCTTCCGATCGGCCAAGCTGTCAACGAGGAATACTRTTTGAGTGTTATGTAAAGCTATTCATATAATGAGGTCGGAATTATGTGCCGAAACCACATGGCACCGTCGCATATTGCATTGATTCTTCGTGAGTTTTTMRCCAAATTTTGGACYAATATCGTACCGCAATCACCGCATTCTCCTGATWTAGCTCCWTGCKATTTCTGGCTATCTTGCAACCAGTATTAACACCAACTACAATATATGCCTCAGATTCCAAAGCGGAATAACTCTTGCCGACAGGTCTACTACGGACTGCGTAGGCAATGGAGAAATAAAGTACTCCCTCGACGTGCCAAAGACCAAACTCTATAAGTTACTCATTATACCCGTACTGCTATATGGTGCAGAGRCGTGAGCTATGACAACATGTGATGACTCGACGTTACGAGTTTTCGCGAGAAAGGTTCCGCGCAAGATTTATGGTACTTTGCGCATTGGCAMCGCCGAATATCRCATTCGATGAAACGATGAGTTGTATGAGACATACGACGATATTGACATAGTTCAACGAATTAAGAGACAACGGCTACGCTGGCTAGGTCATATCGTCCGAATGGATGAAAACACTCCAGCTCTGAAATGGAAGATCTCAACTTCGTTGGAGAGTTTAGGTGGAGAAGAATCTGCCTGCACTTGGTATCYCSAATTGGCGTCAAGYTGCGAAAATAACAAACGACTGGCGCGATGATGGCTAATCTCTCAAATTGACTGGGCATTACACCTAGAGTGAGCCCTAATATAATACATACTTGTATTACAAATTACAAGTACCTTTCTTTTCATATTGAAAAATCGGCTTTCATTGCGAGCACTTGCCGAAAACTGTCATTTCCAATTTCTTTTTAATTCAAAATTGAGGTACATAAATTTTTAGTATATATTCAACGTAAATAGTTACAAGATAAGATTAAAAACAAAAAAAAAAAAAAATGCGCTATCAACCTTGGAAGCAATCTTTACATTTAAGAACACTACGAACACCAAATAAATTCAACAAATTCTGTGGTGTTAATTCAACATTCGCAAGATTCTACAAAGCGACGAAACAGCAATCTCTCGAAACAAGAATACGTCAATTGGAGAAGAGTAAAACTTATGCTAGTACCAATCGTATAACTAAAAGAAGGAGGGAAGAAAAATATAAAAAGGAGAAAATCAATGCATTAATAGAGCTCAGCCGACAATACGATGCGCTTCGGGCCGAGCAAAAACATTTAGAGAGGCAAATAAAAAATCGAACGACAGTTCTGATGAAAGCAGTATATAGACATAAACAGAGCACGAAAAAACTCGGCGAATTAGAACGGACTTTGGCGACCTATAGCGAGCAGTTAAAACCAGCCGTAAGTAATAACGTTTTACGTGCAGCGGTCGAGCATAGCTTGAATGGAGAAATTACCCAAGTAAACCACAATAAATTASAAATCTTACGTAGAATGGGTGGAAGTGAGCCAAATACCGACATTTACTCCGAACTTATGCCTGACATCGTACAGAAATATAGCGCAATGCGTAAATATGCCAGACGTTGGATGCAAAAGGCGAATATTAAGAGAAGACACACAACGGGCATGGATATAGCTACCATAATTAAAAAGCAGCGCATGAGCTGGGAGCCGAMAGCGAGACTTTTGCGCGAAACGTATGCAATGCAAAACATTGTGCCTACAATGACCAATGAGCAATATGAACGTGAAATTTCACTGAAATCGCATAGTGCTACAAGTGTTTTTCATGACGTAAGTAACAATCGAAATGAACAGAAGATAACCGATAGCCTTAAAAGCGTATTGCCACCACTAGAAGCTGTAGTTGCTAGCGAGGAGAGCAGTAAGTTGACTAAACGAAGAAAAATACTAAAATCCAAACAAAGTGCCACTTCCGATTTAAACGAAAGTGCAAAGAGACGACGTACTGGCAAGCGAAGAAGTCGAGCTCGAAGAAGATCAAGTCGCAAGAGCCAACAAAGTGTAACATCAGATGGGCTCAAAAAAGCACAAAGAAAGAGAAAAGGTAGAAAAAAAAGTATTAAAAGTCTTGACAGTGGCGGACAGGATATGAARCAAAGTAGACGTGGTCAAAATGTTCGCAAAGGTCGAAAACGTCAGAGTAAGGAAAAGTCGAAAGTCAGTCAAATAACTCAGGAGGCCGAAAGTCGTGCCGGAACAGTGCAATCAGTTGTTGATGAGAAAATCGCTAAAGAAAATCCATTGCTCGAAATGAATTTACAACAACAATCAGTTCCTGTACAAATGAAGAAAGCCAGCATAAACGGAAAAACTGCGCTAGATAAATTAAAAGAAAGGAAAAGTGGTGAATTTGATAAACCACAATCAGATACGAACAATCAATTTCATGCGCTCGAAGAATACTGGGGTGTACCGTTACGTACTGATTGCACGCTAGACAAATTGGAACGATTGAATAGCATACTAGACGAGCTTATAGTCGAAGAGGAGAAAAAACCATCGCCACCACTAAAGCACATGCTATCATCTCGAAACGTTGCCCGAAAATCGAGAAAACGCGAAATGCGGGATTTAGAGAAATTGCTGGTGCTACTCAAAGAGTGTAAAAAATGTCAGAAAAAGCAGGAGAAGGCGAAAGCGGCCGAGCGTGATTTCGCCGTGTTATGCAAAAAGGAATATGATGTTGCCATAAAAAATGCAGCTGGACTGCCGGACTACTTTCCGGAAGACTCGGACTTCAGTGTGATGTGTTCTTGTAATAACGTGTCATAACGGAACAGTGAAATGCAATGGTTGCAAAGGAGTTTCACAATTCGGTCGGAATGTTGTCTGTCGCTGCTGATTGCGCAATATTTTCGGTATTATTATGCGCATATGAATGTATGCTAAGTAGATGCTAAATTTATTTACCGCGGAGCTCATCAGCTGGAGCTCTGTCTGCTAAAGACAATGAAGTATACACAGATAATATATTTTATTGATTTGAACAAAGAGAGCTACAGCTGGTTGCATTATCTGAATAAGTTGTGGCTATTTTATAAAAAATAAAATAAAAATTGCATATGTTTAAATGAAATTTGTGTAGGTACTTGAAAGCGTGAACGGCACGAGGAGGGTGAACCATTTCGAGGCTGACTACTTTTTTGAAGAAAAACACAGAAACTTAAAATTTAATAGGGAATGTTTGTTATCATTCGAAAAAAACATTCTTTGTCATTTATTTTCTGAAGCTACGTTTCAGATGGTCCATCCGTTGAGTCCAATTTTCGATGACTTGTTCGAGCATTTCGACTGGGAACTGGCGAATGACATGCGTTATGCTTTGCTCCTAGGACTGAATAAAAATGGGATGGAAGTCTAACGGTGTGAAATCACACGATCTTGGTGCCCAATCGACCGGCTTAAAACGTGAAATTATCTGCTCATTGAAGCGATCTTCCAATAAAACCATTGCTTGATGCGATTTGCAGAAAGTGACACCGTCTTGTTAAAGCCAAATGTCGTCGAGATCACGCCGTAACTTCAATTTCGGGCATAAATTCGGGATAACAACCGGTTTGAAGAAATATGGACCGATTATTCCACAAGCTCACAAACTATACCAAATCGCTTTTTCTGAATGAAATTGCAGCTCTATAATCTTTTTAGGTTACTCTTCGTTCCAAATGCGGCTAGTACTGAATTCCAGCATAGAAAAATTCATCAAGCTACCTCGCTGCCTCCGGACCGAAAAACTACCAACCAGATCGATCATCTTGTGATATACGGAAGACACATTTCCAGTGTTTTAGACGTGCGTACGCTCTGAGGTCCTAACATCGACTCGGATTACTATCTTGTTGCRGTCAAAATACGCATTTGCTTCTGTTTAGCAAAAAACACACGTCAACAAACACAAARAAGGTTCGGCGGAACTGTTGGATGGCGTTTCAAGACTTTACGTACAAAGGCAAAAGACAGCTGGTACGATGAGGAATGCCGAGTCGCAGTGGAAAGAAAACAGACTGCCTACCAGACTGCAAGGTTACAATCGAACACAATGCGTGTGAGAAGGCATAAGAAGTTGAAAAAGAAGAACTAGCAGAAGKTTTCCAGACCGGAGCATGAAGAACTCCTAAGTGATCTAGGGACTTATGTCAAGAGCACACTGATTCCTCAATAGATGACGACGAAGAGGGCGTTCAATTGCCCGATCATGAAGTAGTTCGAATAGCAATTGCCCGTCTGAAGAACAACAAAGCGGCGGTGASCGATAGATTGCTGAATGGATTAGGACTGGAAAATCCAAAACTGACCAGATATTCGCCATTCGTCAAATCTTGGRAAAGACCTGTGTAAAGAGGATCGACATACACCACATCTTCGTCGATTTCACAGATGCTTTTGACAGCACGACAAGGAACTGCTTTTATGCCGTTATGTCTGAATTTGGTATCCCGGCAAAATGACATCGATATCTATGACCTTAACAATCGTGCCGTTGGTTCTGCTTTCTGCAGACTGGATAAGCATACGAAGCAAATGGGTTTGATAGTGAATGAGGGCAAGACGAAATATCTCCTGCCATCAAAAAAATAGCCGTCGTACTCGCGGCTTGGCTCCTATGTCACTGTCTCATCTAATCAGTCGTAACTTCGAAGTCGTGAATAATTATATCTGTCTTGGAACGARCATTAACACCAATAAGGAAAGTCCTCTCTCGTCGAACAAATACCAAACTCTGTATATCACTCATCATCCCCGTCCTGCTCTATGGTGCTTAGGCAGGCATAACGGTGACAGCATCTGATGAGTCGGCGTTACTAGTTTTCGAGAGAAAGATTCTGCAGTAGTTTAATGTTTCTTTGCGCATTGGCAACGGCGAATATCGCATTCGATGGAATATGAGACATCCACATGGTTCAGCGAATTAAAAGACAGCAGCTACGCTAGGTAGGTTATGCCGTCCAAATGGATGAAAACACTCCAGGTTTGAGAGTATTTGACGCAGAGGAAGTGGAAGACCACCACTCCGTTGGAAAGAGCAGCTTGAGAGTGACCTGGCCTCACTTGGTATCTCCAATTGACGCCAAGAACGATTGGCGCGCTTTTGTAAACTCGGCTATAACCGCGTAAGCGGTGTCAACGTCAATAAATAAGAAGAAGAATAATTAAATTTGGATTAGACTCTATAGAAATATTTCCCCCTGCTGGTAGGGGGGACCCYTCCAGGGCGGGGGGAAACCGAATATACCCGCGGCAAGGCATGCCTGTCGTAAGAGGCGACTATAAGCCATATGCACTATGTCAGGCTTTAGAGACCATGTTTTGATGTCAACATGGTCTAAGTCAAATAAGTGCTATAATATTCAGCTGGAAGTCAAATTCTAARCTTTATRTYTATATCTCAAAATATAAGGCATTTGTCACAGCTACAAATGCAACCAGTCATTGAGTTTATACGGGAACTCAACTGGAAGTAGCAAATAGTTACAAAGTCAGACCAAAGACTATAACCTGGTACCACGGGGAGCAGTAAGCCCTTGGAGGTAACTCCAATGTGGAGTCGCACTGCGGCCGGGTGCCGGATCCAAAGTACGGCAGAGGTTTTTGATGGGCCTCGTACCCGACCAMGGTGACTAGGGTGTCCCTATCTACCCGAACCAATTGGAACCAAGGATTAAATGCAAAATGCATTTATGCTTTGGGGCGCTGATCAACGCATTGTATTGATCTACGTGCTTCTAGCAATAGAAAGCACCGTGGAGTTTAGTCTTTCATAGACAGGTATTCACGTTAAAACACATTGGCTCTCTATAGAAATATTAACTAAAATTTTTAGAAGGTTGTACTCTGGGTAAGACRGTTAGCTCAAAATGCGACCGTTCTTACTTGTTTTTATATTTTTGTTATTGCTGTAAGTAGGGCTTTTAGTAGCGGCAACTAGACCTACGAATACATTTGCATTATACATTTATATATACGTCTTTTGCACACATAACTGCACACAGAGGCGAATATAGTATTACTTCAATTGGCCTGAATGAATATGAGCCTCTCTACGCATTATGGAATTTTATACAAATTGTAACAGCTGCTTAAATACATACATGAACAGTTATAACGAAGACCCGAATTGAAAAATATTTATTAAAGCAAAATATTATTATTACCAGTCAGTAATTGAACAACTGCTTCGGCGAAGTCACAACTTCAGCTCTAAGATATAGCCGATAATAAAAAATTGTTAAAATATGTCCGTCAGCCGTGCGATTTTAGGCGTTTTTTTCTTAGTGGTGCTTATGAATTTTCTGGCCGTCGATGCGCAAAATGTTGGTAAGAAAATATTTCAAACATAAATTATCAAAAAATTTTGTATAATGCGTTAAGAAGATCTTTAAATGCATTGATTGYATTATTTTCAGTTTGCTCGCAGCCGCGTCTAGTTGGTCAATGTCGCGCCTTGTTGCGTCGCTACTATTACGATTTCACTTCGAATGCTTGTAAGCAGTTCTACTATGGTGGTTGCGGTGGAAACGGCAATAATTTTGTAAGAAAATCAGACTGTAAAGCTGCTTGTGTAGGAAATTAGTATGTGTCTTTTATAAAGCGATTGGAAATTGTGTGATAATAAAGATTTTGTAATTGACGAATTTATTTTATACTGGTTTATAAGTGATTTGTTTTTTTTTTTTTGGGTGAATATTTTTGTTTAATTGAGTGAGGCCGCAATTGAATAAAGGAAATTTTAATCACTAAAACTTTATTTTTATGAAAAAATTTTCATTTACTCTAAAGTAAAATCTGAAAGTTGGTACGAAAGTGGTTACGAGACTTGCAGTTACTCAGAGTGGTCGAAGCGAAAAATTCTCAGGAAAGCAATGCAAAAAATATCAGCGAAGTTATATTATAATATATATATGTACCTTGCACTATGTACGAACAAGGTTATTTAGTATAATTCTAAATCAGTTACTTCTAGATATGCAAACCATTAACAGTTTGTTCAGTGTTGATCAAGGAGTACCTAACCTCGCTATTAAAAGCATGAACTGTATTTGTGATAAGAATGGTATGGGTGCCAGGTCACAGCGGAATCGCAGGAAATTGTAAAGCTGATGAACTGGCAAGGAAATGCATACTAGAACTGCTATCAGTAGAATGGTAGCGGGTCTGTGATCCCGTATCCCTCTTGTGTTCTACTACTACATAGCTGGGCTTCGCGAGAGCTTGACCAGCGCTGGGCTATCATCGGTACATGTGCTGTGGGAAAAGCGAGATCGATCACTAGACATCTACTGATCTATTTGCCCTCAGTAAGGCTAGCYTTTCACTAGTTAGGGGGATTTTAACACGCCATTGCCCTATTGGCGCCCATGCTGTAAGGCTAGGAATCTAACCMGACGCCATCTGCAGAAGCTGTATGGAAGAAGATGAGGTGGAAACAACTCAACACTTCCTTCTCGATTGTGTCGTGTTTGGGAGGTCAAGACTAAAACACTTGGGATACCTTCAGACATTTTGCAAATTTGTACTGGCTGCTAAACGTTTTGCTATTTTATAAGTTCCAACACAGGACTTCTTCTCACATGCGATCTTACTTAATCTAACGTATGCCAAACACGAAATTGAAAGCGTTTCTACATCAATATTAAAGTTAATACTTATAACATTGAAAGAAAAACTTGTACGCAGTAAGATCTTCAATAAATTGTTAATAATCACAATCGCACTGAAGAATAGAAAGTCAGAACCAACCACCAGCTTCTTTCACAGCAACTCATTTCAAGTCACGTTTCACTCTAAAAGGAATTGATGTGTAGACAATATATAAAGTGGTCGACTGCAGTTTATTTTAAGGCTCATACGTAAATCTTCACCCGTCATGTTGTCATAGACGCGTTTTGAAGCACTGCTACCATATTTCTTAATGTTTATTTCGACTAATCGAAAGGAGATTTTTTTGAGCTATCGACAAATTGAGTGTGAGTGGGATCCAACGTGAACAAAGGCAGCCATCATGAAGCTGCTGAGCTAGTTCACATAAAAAGTTGTAAAAAATAAYCGCACGATAATGTTCGTGACTTGATTCCATTTTTGGATGAGAAGAATATTTTGAGTTACCGTAAACAACACWAGTAGCGCGCGCATGTCAAAATGTTCTAAGTATGTATGTATAACACCAAAAATGTCAAACTTTATAATAAAATTGTAAGTTACCAGATGGTTGCCAGATGACAAAATACAAAAGGTAACCCACGTAATAGTGCTGTTAAAACATACGCTAGTAAGCAAGTCCACAACCGAGTTGTTGAATTAACCTTCAATTCTTTTGGTTGTTTGATTTGTACGGTACTAATAGTAGA
>NW_017537375.1:0-49396 GCF_001853355.1 Bactrocera latifrons | reverse complement strand
ATACTTTTTGAACACACCTCGTATGTATATAGGCGTGTGTTTTTAAACAAACTTTTGTATCACATTATGATAATACCAACTTCGTTTCAGATGTTTAAACAAAAGCCGAGGTCGTTTGAGTTACTTGRAACACAACCATAGCTCGATACTATATTCTTTTTGTTTGCCTTTCGACAGTTAAAGCGAATTTGTGTTGAAAAGACTAAAGTTAAATTTCATAACAAAATATATAAACAAGAATTTGGTGAGTTCAAGCAAGATTATGAAACGAGGTGGTTTATATAAACGTTTCAATCTATTGACTCCGAAACTTGTGAGTTGGTATTTGGAATAGTCAAAACAAAACTTTTCTTATTTTTTAAGTGTAAAATTAAATCCCCAGAGGCTTTAAGACGTCTTTTATACAATCGATTAGCAAATTGTCTACAAATCTACGGTAGTCAAAAAAGTAATTTTCACAGGCTTCTTTTGAAGCCAACTATACTCCATTAGGGGAGTTCTGCATTGACCGAAACAAATTGTAGTCCGACGGTGTAAGGTCAGGACTTCCCACCAAGCTCTCTCAGTCTTTGCTGGTTTTGTGTGGTCTAGCGTGGAGAAGCATTTTCTGTTGATCAGCTCTGGCCGTTTTTTTTCGATTGCTTGCGTCAATCACATTAGTTGTTGATAATAAAATGTAGAATCAATCGTTCGACGAGGATCGATGATTCCTTTCCTATCCTACCAAACACTCAGCATAACCTTTTTTAAATAGTTTAAAACCGTTTKATGATGAATGTTAATTTTCTTAGCGATGTTTTTTCATAATTTCATCGAATTTTTCGACGATAGATTGACCAATGCGTGGTGCATCTTTCACATCGAAATTTCCAGAACGGAAGCGAGCGAATTATTGTTGTGCAACACGAACTGATATAGCATCGTTTCCGTAAACTTCACAAATTTTATTGGTGGCTTGCTTGCCATTACTCGTTTTTTTATACAAAAATTTCAGAATATAGCGAATTTCATCACCCTTCCAACACTACAAGGTGGTTTCCAAAGTAAATAGGAGTTTTTGAATCTAGCGCCCCTTGGTGGCGCCACCTATATGTCGACTGATACGTTAGAATCTGTTATCTTTATCGATTGTCCAGTRAGAATTTCGTGACAWTTCATTGAATGGAAGTGAAGTTATTGCATTTTAAGTGTCAGYATGTTTGTGTTAGCGGTGCGAAAATGAGTTTCGAACAAAAAGCCAACAWTTAATTTTGTTTTAAAATTGGTAAAACTTTTACCGTAACGTTTCAATTGATGAARCAAGTTTATGGCGATGATTGCCTATCCYGTAGCAGAGTGCACGAGTGGTTTCAACGTTTTCAAAGAGATCGAAAGTGATCGTCATTTATGTCTTAATGATGATCAACCTGTGGGCCAAACAAAGTCCCTGAACACCGGAATTGAACATCTCCAAAACATCGATTTATCGCATTTTGACCSAGTATTTGGGCTTACGAAATGTGTGTGCACGATTTGTTCCGCACAAATTGACTGACGACCAAAAATTGCTCAAAATCCATCGACGCATTTTAACCATTAACCACTCCCCGTATTCACCTGATATGGCACCGTGCGACATCTTCTTTTTCGGAGGCCATTCAGAAGGCTTGCATTGGCAGACTGGCGATCATACCGGCCAACGAGCTAAATAACTCGTTCGCCATGCTTTTGGACCGTGAAAAAAAGCTGTATTGAATATTGTATTTGAATAAAATAARTTGATTTTGTCGAAAAAAATATTTGTTCTGTTTTTTTTTTTAAAGTCCTGTTTTCTTTGGAACACACCTTGTGTATATTGACGGTACGAACCTAGTTTTTGAAATGGCTACATTAATTTAATCTTACCGAAGCACCCTGTATACCTGATATATAGTTAATATAACGTTTCTTCTCATGCTTTGCGTATGTCACTTTTTGTTTACGCAGTTTTCTGAATTTTAGGCACTGACACCATAAATTGACTTACTTATGTAAAAGTCATTCAATGGCTTCGCRAATGTCCGTTGCTGATTGCGATCTACGACTAACAGACAGGCCCATTAWTCAAATGCTGATGGAACAAAACGCTAATAGGTAGAACAAAGTAACTGTAGTTAAAAATTAAAAAGTAAAAAATATACAAAAACCAGCAAACGCCAACGCATGTTAAAAAGTGAGAAAAAATTAACAATCCTTTTGACGGCTTTCATTTTTTCTGTGTTTTTTAACTCACCTGTTTATGTGGGCGTATGCACATATGTGATTTTTCATGGCGTGAGWTTTGTATATAACTACTTATATGCATACAAATTTATTTATTAATATGCAACATAATGTGGCATAAATCACTCGTTTTTGCTTTCAGAAAATTTTGGACAGCTAACTTCTAAATTTCTTGTTTATACTCGTATACATAAACATTTGTCTGCACATAGATGCTAGATAGATTTACATAAATTTGAATGGACGAAATTTCGTGACACCATGTTAAGTAAATTTCTAATGTGTGTTTAGTAAACAAGTAATAAATTAAACACACACTTGTTATTGCATATGTATACTCATATGTCTCTACAGCATGTATGTACATATGCGACTGTTTCTGTTACTGCGCGTATTTTATTAAGATTACAATCTTCTCRCCTCAAATGTGTTTAAGCATTTGATTTAAGTCCACAAATTAGGTATAACTGAAATATTTGATTTATGCAAATGCCATGCCGCTCACTTTAGTTTAGCTATGCTGCGCCATGCTAGCGTTAAAACATTSCTATTGTTGTGCGCATAATGGGCTTTGTCAAAGACGAATAATGATTTTGATACTAAACGGAAGATTGCTCAGAGTGTAAAATTGACACTATTTTTTAACGAGCGACCTATTTGTGTGTGTGTGTGGGTTGTATGTAGGCAGCAATATGCATTTACAGGTTTGTTTTAAATATTTTTTTTTATCTATTACTAAACACATATTTACTTATACAATAGGTCTAAATGGAATTTTAGAAAGTTTCATTTATTTTTTCTTAGACTGTAGCGCTGTCTTTTCCCGCACATCGCATAATCCATGCCAAATTTCGTGACAATATCTCCTCAAAGGAAAAAAGTTTTCCTTATATGAACTTGATTTTGATAATTCAGTTTGTATGGCACTTATTTGTTTCAGTGATATGATATCGGCAGTTCCAAAAAGTCAACATCTTGCCTAAGAGAAGAGCACATGTTCTAGTGGACTAGATCGCATATGTATGCTCCAAAGTAATCCTCCTATCATAAGATGCTATAAATTTTGCAATTGACCTCTAATTTCAGTTCTGTTTTGACATTTGTGTAATAAACACTGCGCCAGTACGCGGGTTATTGGTGACTATTTATTTGAACAATRATCRGTCGGTGACTTTGGCACAAYGTGAATTTCGTCGCAGATTTYCTGGMCGTCCGACGCGTACTGGTGAAACACGGCGACGTTTAGCCGCTCGCCTCGAAGTGACTGACACAACACGAGATGCTGCCAGGCGTGGCAGACCCCGGAGTRGCCGTTATGCAGAGATTATTGCTGCTGTTGCCGAGGATGTCATGGAAGCGYCGTCGACATCGACCAAACGACATGCCACACAAATCGGTATCAGTCGACGATGTATACAGTGAATTTTGGTACAAGATTTGAAGATGTTTCATTTCAAAGTCCAGACGGTGCATCAGCTGTTAGCTGCTGACCGCCAATCACGTCAAACATACGCTCAAGCCATCCTTAAATACCAGCAAGAGGAAGATGATTTTTCATCAAAAATAATCATGAGTAATGAGGCCCATTTCCATCTTAGTGGCTACGTAAATAAACAAAATTTACGCTTCTGGGGTAATGAAAATCCGCGTGTAAGGCACGAAGAGCTATTACACCTGCTCAAAGTCACTATATGATGTACTGTTTTCGCTGGAGAAGTCATCGGTCATCTTTTTTCGAAGACGTCGCAGGCCAAACGGTTACTGTGAGTGCTGAGCGATACAGTGCAATTATCAACGAGTTCTTTTTGCCGCAACTTGATGAATTGGGATTGGAAAATATGTGATTCCAACAGAACGGTGCAACGGCACACACTGCACGCGACACAACCGATATAATCTCCCGTTTTGGCGATTTGCATTGGCCAGCAAGATCGCGTGATTTGACCGCTACATACTTCTTTTTGTGCGGCGGGTGTGAAGTCGCGGGTTTATGTGAACAAGCCTCAGACTCTTGCAGCTTTTAAAGACAATATATGTGAGGACCTATCGCCGGAAGTTCTGGATAAAGTGAAAAGTGGAAAATGCCATAAAATGCCATATCATATTCTCGACTTGATGTAAAAAAATTGAAAAGACAAAATAAAAATAATCCACAAGCAGAATAATTTAATTTTTTAAATTTTTATTACAGCCATCATAGATTCGGCGCCTTTCGCGGCCACTCGGACTGACGTATGAAACAATTTGGCACATTTTATGTAGAGATCTTTAATTATAAGCGTACAAAATAAACCTTGTGCAAGAACTGAAACCGCTTGATCTTCTCAAACGGCATAGCTTCGCCCTGTGGGCTTTTCAATAGTTCCAAGAAGATCAGACGTTTTCGAGTCAATTTTTCTTCAGCAATGAGGCCCATTTCTGGGTATGTAAACAAGCAAAATTGCCACATTTGGGACGAAGAGCAATCCGAAGAGATTTAAGAGCTGCCATTTCATGCAGAAAAAACAACAGCTTGATGTGGTTTGTGGGCCGGTTATCAGTCCATATTTATTGATAAGATATATTGATATAGAACGTGGCAACCGTTATCGTGCCATCTTAACCAACTATTGGTGGCTGAAATTGAAGCTCGTGATCTCGGCGACAATTGGTTTAAACCAGACGGCGCCATTTCCCACACATCGCATCAATCAATGGATTTATTGAGAGAAAACTTCAGTAAGCAAATAATTTCACGTTTTGGGCTGGTCGATTGACTACCAAGATCGTGTGATATCACACAGTTAAACTTTTCCCTGTGAACATATGTAAAGTCTAAAGTCTATGAGGACAATGCCACTTCGATTCAGGCTTTGGAGCAATACATCTCGCATGTCATTCGCCAGTTACCATTCGAAATGCTTAACCGATTCATCGAAAATTGGACTCAATGTATGGACCATCTGAGAAGCAGCCGCGGTCAACATTTAAAAGAGATAATCTTCAAAAAATAAATGACAAAGAATGTTCTTTCGAATATAAATACACTCACCATTTAATTTGAACTTTATGAATTTTTTTCTTAAGAAAAGTAGGGAACATGGAAATGGTGCATTCTTTATTTAATAATATTTAAATATTTGTAATATCTCATTTAAAGGGATCGACACAAAATATTTAGCAGTTGTTAAAAATAATCTTGGACCGAATGTAGGGAAACATTTTGAACTTTCCAATGCTCTCTTTGGRTTTCGATAATGTGGTTAGTTGTATTGATTGCTTTTATAAATGATTAAAGACTTAGTATATGGTTTTGATCTGCAGAATAGCAATTAAAGGCATCACCTGGTGACCACACACAAATAGTCCTCGCGTGATAGGAATTGCGTCACTGTTGGCTGCTACAAATTTAAAAAGTTAATGATTTTGTCTTAATACTATGAATATTCTACTAAGACTACTAGTCTGAGTATCAAGCATAKAATATTTTTTGCCAAAACGGATGGTACTTTGCGATCTGCTTTTAAGAAGCAGACCCTGCTACTGACGAACAAAAGGCATATATAAGTCTCTTATCAATCCAGTGCTATTATACGTCACAGAAACATGGATGTTGACGAACCGAGATAAGAAAGCACTTGGAGCTGCAAGATTTTTGAAGCCATCCGCGTGAACAATGAGTTCCGAGGATGATGGAATGGGCTGGTTAGGTTATGTCGTACGCATGGAAGACGATGCTTCAGGTAAAAGCTAATTCGAATCGAGACCCATGGGTAGAAGCAACTTAGCCAATATCAGACTTTTGACCAAAGTGTTCGAATTAAAATTCACAACTTCTTATGAAGTCKAAAAAATCTTGGGAGAAAAGGTTAAATTTTCGGCAATGAAGCTTCATAAAGGACCAGGGTTTATCGATTATATGGTGAATTCCATTGTGGTCGTAGATTACATCGAAACAAATTTCGTAAAGCTCATACAATATCAGTTGTTGTTCGGATTGTTCGGCAACTAAGGACGCTGTGGCGAGCTGACATTGTAAAATCGGCATGTGACCTATCCTGAGATAAAGATAACTATAGGCTTTGGTGGTTGCAGCATAGTACATACAATATTGTATGAAAATTTTACTGTAAAAAAATTGTTTACGTTTGTTCCCACACAATTTGTCCATCKCTCTAAAAATGTCTCTTGACGATTGATCGAGAAAAAGTTTAAAAAATATTTTAGCGGTGCTACTAAGTGTTAAGGTTAAGGCAACAACAATAACAAATAAAGGAAAAGAAAACTTAAAAAGTGTAACAAAAGCGCGACAAGAACTGACAGCTGAGCAGTAAGACAGCAAAATGTGTCAGCAAACAGTTGCGTGTGGCATGTGTGGCATAACTTGTGGCAATGTATTGAACTAATGGCGTGTTTGGGTTCATTTAAGCGCGCAACAGTGGAATTGTTTTGATGTCCATGGAAATAATTGAATATTAGAAAGTATTTGGAAAATAAAGACATAAACATACAGCTGAAAAAAGTGAGTTCGGTCAAAAATTCTATCAAAATTAAGAGTGAGTTTGAGTCAAGTGGTTTAAAAKAAAATTTTCAGCCAAGCTTAGCTGAATTTGAGTACCCAATTAATGTTGTTGTTATTGTGAGAGAGTGTACGCCAGTTATGCGTCGGGATTGGGTTACATTCGCTTTAAATGGTGAGCTTGGGTTTCGAAGCGCATATCTGCAGGTAAAGCAAACTTCACATAAATATACACATACATGCATACAGACTCAAATGTTAAGCAGTTATGCTCGTAAGAGTTCTAATGCACATTTATATAAGATAGTATGAATATTCTAGGTTTGTATATATTTATATATCACTTCACCTTTTGCTCTCACTCAATTGCAGTCCATCTACGTAAAGCAACATTAGATGCCAAGAACTACTCAGCCGAGAAAATATCAACTTCACAGCTTCTGTGGCATACCTAGTATATTTATAAGCTTAAATATACACTTACACTCGATATRCTTATACACATATGAAAACTATTATGAATGACTGTAGCATTATGATGTTGATGAAATGTATGTAGGTATGCTCAGACAGACATAAATGATAAATATTCCTGAATAAATTTACTTTAAAGCGCAAAATCAATATGAACCAAGGTGTGTGAGTGTTGGCAGCTTGTTGAATCTTATGAAAATTAATGCCACTAATCGCAACGGTATCTTCATAGYAAGAAACCATACGCAGACATGTGTAAAACGGAAGAGCACCGTAGGAAATTTTTGATGTGAATAAAAGTATTTCAACCGGAAAGGAATTGTAAAATGTAACAGTTAGAATCGACATTAGTTTCAGATATGTATAACGGAATTAAAATGACTTCCTTCTTTCGATGAATTTCAGTAATACCAAAAGTTTTGAAAGAGCAGGCCCCGAGACGTCGCCTAGAAAACCTCGATCGATAGTAGCGATTCTCTTCCTATATAGTAGAGCCTTACAGTCGCTTAGCAGATGTTTAATGGCCTTTTCCTCYTCTAACTCTTGACAGCTTCTACAGCAGTCGTTAAATGGTGACCCTAGTCTGCTGACATATCTACCAATTAGACGGTCTGTTAGTACTGTTACATAAGCATAGCATCAGTATATGCTGAACCAGATTCCGCAATCAATGACGATGGAGCTTACGTTCCATTGCCCGTCCATGAAGAAGTTTGAATAAATCGGAGGGGCCGATCGAACTATTCAAATACGACGGCGAAGAACTCCTTATCAGTTCTTGTCAGCATATGTCAGCTTCTTTGTAGAATAAGGTCGAATATTTTTTTGTATGTATTGTGTGGAAGATTAAAGCCCATCCTCAACGAATTAATTGGACCTTATCGGTGTGGTTTTAGGACTACAAAATCAACAACTGTCCAGAAAGCTAGATCAGCCCATAACACCTCAGCGTCGATTTAAAGACGTCTAACACTATGTCTAAATTTGGTATTCACGCAACTGACGTTGAGCAATATCAAAAGCTCCGTCAGAAACGGGAAGGACCTATCCGAGCCCTTCGATTCCAAATGAGATTTCAAACAAGGCGACTCGCTATTGAGCGAAAAAATCTCCTGTCAACAAAAAAAAAAAAAAACAATCGTCTTACTTGGCTCTCACATCACACGTTGTAAACGCGGCTATAACCATAACCGCTTAAGCGGTGAYTCCACCAGTAAAGAAGAAGAAACAGAACTTCGGTAAAGTTTTAAGAGAGATAAGCATCAGACAAAAGAAAGAAAAGTCTTATTTTTGTCACATATTCCAGGCTAACGGCTCAGCAGCCATTAAAATTAAGCGCCTCAAACCAAAACATCGATCAGTGATAAAGACGAATAGAATTCCAAAAAAAAAAAAAAAAAAAAAAAAAACGTACAAAAAGTTAACCAGTTAATTGCCGCTATCAGCTATGTTTTATATTGCTTTGGGACTAAAGTAATTCTTGCAGATCGCCACTGCTTGCGTTTCCCATTAACCAGCCGTAACCAGGTAGAAAGGAATGCGCACAAAACCCGAAAAAAAAACTAAAAAGTGCGAAGCAATAAAAAAGCTTTCAAATTTGTAATGTAAGGACTCAAATTACTAAAACGAGTCAAGTCGAAATTACTGCACAAAATGTCAGCAAACTCAAAGTCACCACAAAAATGTAACAGCCAATCAAGCCAACGAATGGTCACTAGGTCAACAGTTAGTCACCACCAAAAGCGGCATTGAGATGTGCTTTGCGAAGTTCTGTTTGCTATTTTTTCCGCACATTGCAGATTTTTGGGTTTGCGCTTTGAATGCATTCCTCATTGCTTGTTCAATTTACATGCCATGCGGTGATAAGACGGACAGGCATGTCAAGCAGCTGCATAGCTTGTCTGCTGCTGGWATGCAAATGTAATAAAATTAAAGTGAAAACCCACTCGATGATATGTGGCACGATATTGTTGAGTACATGAAATAGGAGTGAGGATGAAGTTTAGAGGATTAATTATCGAAATAATTATTTGAAGTAAAMCTTTTTAATTTTATTTTCGTTTTTTGAAGCAGTAAATATTACCTACGTTAGATAAAGTTAAGTGTGATCTTGCGGCTWGTTGTCARTAAAGAAATATAAATTATTTTTTKTKCATAAAATATTTRCRARTTTTCYACTTTGTGCCGAAGGTCTCGCAGCCAAACTAGTTAAAAGCTGTATATGAGTGGCAGCAAAAGAATAATATGAAGACAAGCGTAAAGGAAAAATGAAAAAAATACTGGTTGAAACAAAATATTTATTTAACAAATAGTTTTTTGCAGAAACATTAAATATTGATWAATAACAAAAAATGGAAAATGTATAAGTATTTAGTACAGCTTGGCTGAAAAAAGTAAACAAATACTGCTATGTATAACATAGCATAACAAGCGTTGATGGATCTAAGAAATTTAAACTAGAAATCATGCATGATATGTATATAACATATGAACACATGAAATACACATTTACATACATATCTATGGCACATTCGAGCCTTACTGGCAAGCGTTGGAAAATATAATGATTTATGATTTYGAACTAACAATCAAACCACTGGTCAAGTGCTTAAGATTCGAGAGTTTGCTATTTTGTTATTTTTTGAAATTCTTCTTCATCTTTATTTACTGCTTCTTCTTCACTTTGGTTGGCATAGTATTTATAATGTCTTCAAGTAATCTCTATATGTGTYGGGCAAGGTGCAAGCAGCAACTACGCATGCGCACCGAAATTGAAATAGCAGAAACCAAAATAAAAATATAAGAAGAAGTCAAAAGAAACTAGAAAAAACCTTAACTAAAATAATATCCTGCACAAGTGCATTTATTCTTGTTGAAAAGGTCATAAAAGGTGATTTTGATCGGTCAATTTGTATGGCAGCTATATGCTATAGTAAGCCGAGCTGCACAATATATAAGAAAATTGTAGATTTTTCTGACACAATACTTCGTRCAAAATTTCGTGTACATATGTAGCTTGTCAAACAAAAAAAAGTTTTTCATACAAGAACTTAATTTTGATCAAACAGTTTGTATGGCAGTTATACCCTATAGTGGTTTGATATCGCTCATTCCGACAAATGAGCAGCTCCTTGAGTATAAAAGGGCATTTATAAATATATGTGACATAAAATTTTCAGCTTCCGCTGTCAAATATAACCAATATRTAACCAATATATAACCAATATATAACCAACATATAACCAACATATAACCAATATATAACCAACATATAACCAATACATAATCATTTTATGGCCAAAACTCAAATTTTGTGTTAATATGAGTRGCATCTATTGTATCGTTTTTCCTTTAACTGTAAACTTATGAAAAGTGATGTTACGTTATTTTGCATTTTAGGTGACTATATGTACTTTATATATATATATATTTTTTGTTTTTGATTTGTACAAGCTTCGTGGCATACTTAAGTGTATAAAAAACAATAACCAACTGATCAGCGGGTTCGAAAATGCCAGGCAACACATCATCCTACTGTGTATGTGTGCACACACCGATATATACATTTATGTATGGAGATATGCTTCTAATTGTATAACTCTGCACGCACCATAAATGGCATTTCTGTCAAAAACGAGTACACACATACATATGTACTTATAGGCAAACAGTATGTTGAGGATTTTCGGCACCAAACACAACATCGCGCCGCGCTTTGACTGATTGAAGTCTGGAATTATAAAGATAAAGTGCGGATTTATTTATCATTTTCACAATATATCTGCATACATACATACATACACACATATACATGACATATATACATATACATTACATACAACATATACATGTGTCTATATACATATATATGACTTATGAAAATRTGCGCGTGCGTGTGTGCCTTCGCACTCGTGGAAGGCGTTTCGAGGTGCGTTGTGTAATCAATTTGAGTTAAATTTTTTTTATTCCTCTTTTGTTTGCCTAACTTTTGTTCTACTTTTGTTGAAACACTGCTGGGCGACTGTGTAGGAATTTATGCCTTCYGGGCGCTGTTGAGAGATTTCTGACTTTTCTGTGTAGCGTTAAATTTGTACTCCACTTAAATTGTGAGTGAAAGGGGCAAACGCACGTTTTACYAATAAATACTTCACTGGAAGTGCTTTATTAATTAATAATAACGGCATGTTTGTTAATTTATCAATTTAATTTTGTGCTTGGAAATTTCCATTCAAATAAGAAGGTGAAAATATGAAAACCGGTCTGCGCATCATTAAGGTGGTTGATAAAGTTTATTTAATTTGAGCAGAAATCTTGTAGATTTAATGGTTTGCAATATAGTATGTATACCAAAATTATTACGTATAACCCGAACTGATTTCAGYTAGCAATAACAATATGCCCGTATTATCTTTTTTGGCCTCAAAGATTTTATGCATTTTAAGAGAAGCAAGTTTTGTCATTTTGAAAAAAGAAAAATGGGTTATTGATAATATATTGCTTCTTGAATAGGAAAAAGTTCAATTGAAGCAAAAAATTTACTTATGATAAGCCCTAGGAAAATCAACTATCAAGGATAGGTATGCTAAGTTTGGACGTGGAGAAATGAGCACCGAAAACCGTGAACGCAGTAGCTTGGGTGAAGCTGAAAGGGCTAATAGGAGCACGTGAAGCTTGAGTCGTTCTTTATCAAAAGGAATCTTAAAGAGACGAGAATGCATAAGAATTATTATAGACTCTGCCCATAATACAGTCTTATAAGATTAGAAAATTTTCTTGCAAAATGCCTCAAACTTTTTGTATACGTATATATATGTATGTATGTATATACGTATGTATACACCACATTTATGTATATTCCCACCCGAAAAGATCAACGCTATTAGTCACACTATCTGACCTTTACATAATCTGACAGGCATGCGAAATATTGACAACATGAAAACATATGTGCAAAAGTACTTCAGCCTGTATTTTTTGTTTGTGTGTATTATTGATGTGATTTTGTTGATTTAAAACGTTTMCGTTTCAACATGCAAAACATATGTTTGTTCATAAGCACTTATGAATTTGATGAATAGCTTAAAGTAAAGGAGGGAGTGCTATATACGAGCCGTGTCTGAAGTGCTTGTTAAGTGATGTCACTGRTGGTACATATGTAGGTCTACAGTTGCTTTTGTATCTATATAGATACTTCAAGACACACTTATAAGAATATGTACAGAAATGTGGTYTTTAAGCTTCATGTAAAGCAAGGATTTGTATATGAAATTGTAATGTGATTGTAAAAAGACCACTGGAGATGGGTGCGTAAAAATAATTYTGTATATTGAAATAATATTATTTAAGAAAATTAGTTTAATTAGAAGAAGTCCGTGAAAGTCGGCATAAAGCACAAAGTGTTTAATTTCCAGTTGAGTATGTAAGCTGCAGCATACCCTGTAGGAAATCTCATACAAGTAATGTTATTAAGAGAAAATAAATTCAAAAATTGGTKGTTCRTGTGAAATTTGATCTCCATATGTCRTGCTGTTTGTTTCTGATGCGATAAGCTCGTTTCACGACTTTTATCATGGAAAAAAATCGGTGCAATGAGTTTGCTGGGACTTTTATGTTTCCAGTGAAATCATGGCTACAGGATCGACGAAAAATATGTTGCAAAGGTTTTTCTTATAGTCTATTTTAATACGAATTAAAGTACTTGAGTTCCACAAGTCACTCAGTGAAGATCATAATTTAACTTTCGTTACACACCTGACGCTGAGAACGTGCACCTAGACAATATATGAACGAAACGGCGGCAATTTTTCCCTTAAGCAGCATTGTAATCGATTTTTCCATCGCTTTGTCCACCACCACACCGAAATCTCAAGTATTTACAATTCCTATTCTACATCGCGCTCTGACGCAGACCGCGAGCATCTTTCGATCAGAAGAAGAAAGTCGTGCGTTTACACACAACACTTGCAGTTTTGCTCCAGCTGCCCAAGATTCCAAATATATGGACCACAGATGGAACTCTGCGGGCAGCTACGAATCACTCCGATGATCTCCACTCTCCCAATCACGCCGACTATAGAGGCCTTTCTGTCCGAAAAATGTTTCGGGCAAAGACTAATTTTTGGACAGCCAAGCTGCTCCTGTCATTTCACCACTCGATCTCAGCTTAGATAGTCAAATGCCCCCAAGGAGTCAACAAATACACCAAGGACATAATTGTTGACGTTCTCCCTAACAACATTCTRAACATAAAACGATGTMTCCTCAATACTACGTACTACATACATTTTCAAGCTCTTTCACAACCCTCCGCTCCGCTCTCCGCTATCCAGACCTGGGGACCGTTTGGACCTAACCTGACCAAAGAAATGGATAGACAGTTATCTCTTGAGCTTGAGGTGTCTGTACCACCGACCTGTGAAAGAACCATAGTACCGTAGTCGATGAAACAATGAGTTGAATGAGTACGACGAAGCAGAKKAAGTGGAAGACTTCCACCTATTTCTCAAAGTACCAAGCAAGCAAAAAATATACATCTTTTTTACCCACCCTAATGTTCATTTTCTACAATCCTTGAGAGAAAGCTATACAAAACTATAAAAGTTTAGACCATTCCTCAAATATCACCCTACATAATTTCTCTAACCTTATTTAAACAAACTTGATTTCAAATCAAAGCAACAATTTCTCAACTTGAGAGACTGTAAAATAAAACTCTCTCCCTGTTAACAACGCTATTGATCTCCAGTTGAGTTATTGTTAAGAAACAACATATGTAAGGGCTTTGAGAAGCGCGTTACAGTTCAACTTGGCTTCTAATTTGTCTAAAATTTAATATTTATTGTACAAGATGTAGATTTACAGACGTACATACATATATCAGATATTCGTACATATTTCACTGCTGAGCCCACACATTACGGTCGGTATGGACCAACAACAGCAAGACAATGTAACAATAAGACACCTCAGTTCGACTGCCGCACGACAATGAAATATAAACACACAACAAATCAACACACAACATAAAGGCGGAATCGTAAAGTCTGAAAGTCATAAGTCAAGTAATAAAAATGTACAGCAGAAATATATTTACATTTGTATGTATGCCTGTATGTAGGTGCTTGGAAATGGAATTTTATTGTGTCGGGCTGAGGTGAGATCGCGCTAAAACGGTGGCGGGCCAAGCAAGAGTGAGAGTTGAGTCAAAAGGGTGAGTGGCGCAATGTGCCGTTATTATGGCGTACAAAAAATTAAAAATTGGTATTGAAATGTGAAAATAAATCAAAAATATATATACATATATATTATAAAAAATAAAAACAAAAAAAATTTATAAAAAAAAGGTTGAAATTAAAAAAAAAAACATTTTTATCAAAATTAAAAAAAAAAAAAACAATTTTCATAAATGAAATCACAGTTGAATTCCCGCGCATTGTCATTGCCAATTAGCTTAGCAGCCGTATTGTGTTTAACATCAGCGCGTTGACAAGTTGTTGCCACCTTTTTTTCATATTTCAAGTAATAATATTTTCACGATTGCTTTAATTAAGCAAAAATGTGAGTTTGTCTGCATGACGGTGTGTTGAAATTTCAAGACGTATGTGGGTATATCGGTCGATTGGAATCAGCTTTGTCGTTTTGTTCGTGTGCCACCGGACGAGTGGCGCCCGCCCACAGTCGACGAATATGTCGTCGCTGKCGTCATCGCTGGCGCAGGCGCTSTCGCCATCAGTAGATTTTACTACACGATTTACATACTTGTGGATATATTAACAACAACTAATAACAATAATAATTACAAAAACACCAATAAACCTGTAATAATTATGCACGATTTTTAACAAAAAAGGGAGGAAAATTAATTAACAACTGTAATTAGAACGATATTGGCTACTGTTTGTGCATTGAGCATAGTTTTGGTATATGGAAGCGCGGATTTGTAATGCTGAATGAAAAATGAAGTAATAAATATTTTATTAATATAATTTGGTTATTTAAAAATTTGTATTTTGGAAATTTTAAAATTTTGTAAACAGTTTTTCAGTTAACAAAAGTTGGGTAATCATATGTTCATTTAAAATTAGAAAATTAGGTGGCAGCGCCAAAAACCAAATTTGTTAAAAATTCTTTATTAGCGAAAAAAATTTATTATTTTTAGTTTTTAATTGATAATTAAATATTCATACATTTTTCAAATTTAGTTAGGGTGGCAGCACTGGTGCTATACATATTTCAACTGAAACTTAACAAAAAATGTACCTGTACTGAACTGCATAGCTTGATCTTAAACTTTTTGAATATTTTTTGTTATATCCAGGCAGATGGCAACCACAATAATTTTTTCAAAACAATTATGACGTAAAATAATACTTTTGCTTGCATGTGTAATATTGACAAGTTTAAAAAATATTAATAGTTTGCAAAAGTTGGTTAAGGCTATTTTAAAATCAACTTCTAAAAACTATTTGTTTATTTAAAATTAGAAAATTAGGTGGCAACGACATAAAAAGTAATTGATAAAAATTCTTTACTAAGTTAGAAAGTTTATTTTTCTTAGTGTGTTTTCAATTATACATATATTCAYACATTTTCCAAATTTAGTTAGGGTGGCAACACTGGTCCCATATATGTATGTATATTTCAACTGAAACTTATAAAAAATGTATTTACAGTGCTTTGCATAGTTTCATTTTTCAATTTTTTAAATATTTTTTATCATTTTCAGGCAGGTGGCAATCCCAATTTTTTTTTTCAAATAATTTATAGCGTTGGCCAGTTAAAAAAAATATTATCAATTTGCAAAGATTTTAAAATTAAATTTTAAAAATTGTTTTTATGTTTACATTTAGTAAAATTAAGTGGCAACGATATAAATAACATGTTAACATTATGTGTAATTCAATAAAAATCGAAACATGTGGCCACATTTTTAAAACTTGTTATTTCGACCTGGAAATGAAATGCCATAAAGTTCGTTGCTTAAGTCTTTTGTTATTAGCTGAGACTTCAACGCAAACGTAAAAGTTCAAATTTTTTACAATTTTTCTCAATTAAAAAAGTAAAAAGTTAGTGAAAACGAAACCGAGCGCCATTAAAAACAAATTTCTCACTGTCAATGAGCTCACTTAGCAAATATGTATGTCGCGTGGTATTTAATTTAAGTTTTTGCAAGGCATTTGCAAATACTTTGCAGGCATTTGAATCTTTGCTTGCTATTTGTCACTTAGTTGTGGCATGACGAAATGGCACGAAATTGTTATTAAATTGTCATGAATATGACATCAACTGCTGCATTGCCGCTGCCGACTGTCGGCTGCCGGTTACCGTCTGCATGTCTGTTTGAACGCCTGCTGTTCTGCCTGTGTTCTGGGTTGGTTCCATTGTTGTGCCCGTAGCTGCCGTTGTCAACGCCAATGCGCCTTTATTTTCTTATTACAATTTTTTATATATATTTTGTTAACATTTGCTAAAATGAGTTAATGTCTCAACTATTTACGTGCAAATTTCAATTTAATTTTTCTCACAACACAGCGGGTGCGCTCGCTGCAAGCCAGCAGAGTCGTAGTGCATTGTTGTTTTTGGTTTTTAATTTTGTCTACAGAATGCGGTTCCACACCCATGCTAAARCGMTCAGCTTGYGATTTTGTAATATTTTGTTTTAAAKTWAGTAAGCTTTTATTAACATTTAGTGTGAGGTTTGCATCCATATTTACAATATTAAATTACATTAACGCAACAATTTGCTCAATAGACAGAACAAAACGAAATATTTTAGGCTTTTTTCTGATGGATTTTATATATATATTTTTTGCAGATTTGGCTTATAAAAGTTTGGTTAAAACGTGCTTTTTTTGCGCGTATCATAGTCTTATATAAGGTTGCTGTAATATTTTCACTCACCTTGATTTACATGCTGCATAATTTCAAATTCAGTTGGAAAAATATTCGTTGGTTCTTGCTGTTTTTGGTGCCACAGCGGGCACAAATAATAGAAATCACGTATCTTAAGGCTTTCGTTAACAATTTTCTTACAGCACTAAAGGCTTTGYTAATTTTTCTAAGGACAATTTTAAACTTCTTTGCGCTGATACCCGATTTTAATGCATTGAAAGAACTGTAAAAAAAAAGTAAAATAAAAAAAAAATGTAAAATTATTATTAAAATATTGGCAGCAAGTAGAAATAAATATAATAAATGATTAGTTAAGATATATACATTTCGTATATAGAACAAGGCGTTCTCTCGTTTTAAGCCGTTTGCGTAAGAACATTCGTCAAAATCGGCCGGAATTGTGAAAGAAAAATTCACGTTTTTTACATGATGATAATGCACCATCGCATCTAGCCAACATTGTGACCGAAGTTAAAGCCAAAAACGCATTCACCAGACGTGCCTGGTCGTGATTTTTTTTTTTTTTTGTTCTACAAATTGAAATTGAAGCTCCGTGGAACCCATTTTCAGTCAAACTTAAAAAGCAACTTTTAAAAACTTAAGATTTGCCAAATACCTTGTCTTTCGTTAGAATTATTTGGAGGGTTAATGGGATRTGTGGTTATAATGGTAAAAACATTTACTTAGGACTTACAAACATGCGACATATAGGTCGAATATTTATTTAYTTATTTATTAAATGAAAAATAATAATACAGYTATTATCTTACGGAGTAAGAAGCAYTAGCTGCCAGGGCTTACGGCTTACTGCTCTAATAAAACTATATTGYCTTAGAATATTAATATATTAGCCAGTAGRRGTCGAATAATATCCAGCGATTCATTAATAGTAACTCCCGAAATCAATATTACGTAGGTTGCTTTCTACATTTCGGGTTTTGCTAATCCTAGTGTTCYAATCTGGCAACGCACAGCTCTATTGTAAAGTTTGATATTTTTGATGTTATACATACTCAGAAAGTTTTGTTAAATGAGCGATATTGGTGTTGTTTACAGTAACTTAAAATATTCATCCGACCAAAAAATGCAACAAAATGGCGAATGCAACAACAGTGCATCGATGAACTGCTACTGTATAGTCCAGATTTGCCATCGAATAAATTCTTTCCACTCCCGTAAAAAATACACTAAGTGGTCAACGTTTTTCGACTGGTTACTGGCAAAGGACACGCATAGTGTTGTACTCCAGGGCCTGAATCGAAGCATAATTGATGTTAGACTTTAAGTCCAAAATATGAAATTACTGCTCACCGAAGTGTTCCATCAATTGATTGATGCGATGTGTGGCAAGTGGCGCCGTCTGCTTGAAACCAAATGTCGCCGAGACCATGAGCTTCAATCTCAGGCCGATGATTCCACCAACCCATAAACCACATCAAAGTGTGTTTTTTTCTGGATGAAATAACAGCTCTTAAATCTCTTCAGGTTGCTCTTCGTCCCAAATGCGGCAATTTTGCTTGTTTACATACCCATTAAGCCAGAAATAGGCCTTATCACTGAACAAAATTTGGCTCGAAAAGTTGCATTTTCTTGGAACTTTTCAAGAGCCCATAGGGCGAGGCGATGTCGCTTGAGTCGAGGGCTTCAGTTCTTGCACATGATGTATTTTGTATGCTGTCAATTTAAGATCTCGACGTAAAATGCGCCAAGTCCATACGTCAGTACGAGTTGCTACGAACGGCGCCGAATCCACTCTCCACTTTCTTCGTGCACACTCTCAACTACGGTTGCCATATTTTCTTCACAGAGTGCAGGACGTGGTGTATTCGTTCGAATATTATACAACAACGAATGCTGAGTCTCAAGATTAGTGATGGTGTTGTGAATAGTACGCKCGATAGGCTGATTATGTTTACCATTAGTTGATTGAAGTGAGCGAAACACATTCCTTACAGAAAGTGAATTTTGGTAATAAAGTTGAACGATTTGTAAACGTTKTTCAAACGTAAGGCTTTCCATRAGGAAATGCCAAAAAATACTGAACAAAAATAACATGACAGCTTGRCRCGMCTCACACATGATCTGTCAGMAAAAGGCTTTTGAAAAAAGTACYTCTACTTGGATCAACCATTGTATATAAATTCAATATGAAGTCAGTTCAATGACGGCAAATATCAGAATATCTCTAAAAAATATTTAGTGCMGAGTTATCGGTCTTGGTCCGTTCTAGAGTAACTAACTCTTCAGAAATTGTGGAAAACGTTAAAATTTTATATTGGCAATATGGTTTTTTGCCAGCTTTGAATATATGGGTTTGTGARAAAGGCCATATAGAAGTAAGGATCGTCTTTTGAGCGTAAGCTGCCTTAAATGTCGCTGGATCGCCACTAGCTATCTTCATTCACCAATCCTTTTGAAATTTTAAAACCAAAATAAAAATTATTAAGAATCTCAAGAATAACTCTCTGGTGTTAACTGGTAAATTTCTATACGTAATTTCTATACGTAATTTACCAGTTAACGCCAGAGAGTTATTCTTGAGATTCTTAATAATTTTTATTTTACAAATCCAAAATATAATTAAATATTGAAGTTTCCTAAAACCCGCCCGACATTTCCTTGAGAGAACTATTGTCAAAGGTTTTTCTAATTTTTGAGTAATAATAATGATCGTTCAGAACCAGCACCTACTACTTTTTCGAGAAACGTACGATTTATTTAAAAAAATGAAAATAGTTAAACAAGCAAAGTTAGAAGCGTGGAAATTAGATTACGAAAACTAAATGTAAAGCGAATGTATAAGAAATGTCTAAAGTAATCAGMAAAACAACAATAAAAACAATGATAATATATGTATGTATTGTAGCGGACARCAGAAGAGTAGCAGAAAAGCAAATGCCATGTAACTGGCAGCGACAACATTCCAACATGTTGCTGCCGCTGCTGCTGCCAACAACCAGAAAAATGCCAAAGGCACACACACACATAAACATATACACAACATAGCCGTATGAACACATACAGTGCTTGTATGCGTATGTTCTCGTATGTAGTAGTGAGCCGACGGCGGCGATGGCAATTGCTAAATGTATGCCGTTGTATATAGTATATAAGTATGTATGTGTATGCAAGTATATACRCATTGCACATGTGTGCAAAATGCATTGACATTGCATTGTGTGCCACTCGCCGTATGCTTTATGTCGCTCTTTCGCCAAATTCTTTTACACGAGTTTCGCTGTTGCCACAGGCAGTGCCATGAAGGAGCATTCATGTTAGGAGTAGTSAAAAAATATACTTTCAGAGTTGCCAGCGCGATATGCAAAACAATAACGACCAAAAMATAGAACTAGATTGAAAGATTAGCTCTTCCATGGATGAAAACACACCAGCTCTGTGAGTATTCGATGCAATATATGCCGGGAAAAGTAAAGGAAGAGGAGACCTGTTGGAAAGCTGTCTCTTATACACATCTAGATGTGTATAAGAGACAGGTTTGAAGCATTATCTCTTCCATGGATGAAAACACACCAGCTCTGTGAGTATTCGATGCAATATATGCCCTGTCTCTTATACACATCTAGATGTGTATAAGAGACAGATATCACCGATTTTCAAGCAATGTTTCTGTAACTTTTTCGATGTTATCGTTCCTAAAAGAGATGGAGGGATATGAGGTAAGTTTTAGAAGACTTCACGCCTTTCATTGAATRCTTTGTGTATGCTTATGTTCTTAGTTAAACAAAAAGTTTGTCAAAAAAGTCTTGCGGTATTTTTGCTAGTTGGCGCTGAGAGCGCGTAGTTCTAGTTTTATTCGTCGCATCGGGTCATGCTATACCTTTTTGGAGAGCTCATTTCACGCGCTAACACGTGTTTGATTTCGTAGTTTCTTTTAAGTCGTTCGTGAGTTATAGCGCCAATAAAATTTGTGCAGTTTATGGACTCGATACAGTTTCCATTTCCACCGTACAACGATGGTTTCAACGTTTTCGTTCTGGTGTAGAGGTGGTCGAAGATGCGCCACGCTCCGGAAGGCCTGTCGTCGAAAATTGCGATAAAATCGTTGAATTGGTCGAAAGAGACCGGCATAGGAGCAGCCGCAGCATCGGTCAAGAGCTGGGCATGAGTCATCAAAAAAAATTTTATGAACAATTGAGAATTCAATAAAAATACCGCAAGACTTTTTTGACAAACTAGAGCTTAATACTCACTTTGTATAAATTGCTAAGATGGAAATCAATGACAAACTGGAAGATAGCGAAGCAGATATGGCCCAAGTATGATAAGACAAAACTAAGGAGTTATAACATAGATCTAGGAACATTATGTATAGACAACTGTCAGTCCAGGTTAAATTTGATTGAATATCAGTAACATAATGATTCAATTTGAAGAGAAAAGAGAGCGTCATTTGCAGATAAAAAAATCAACACCGAAAAGCAGGGAACACTTTGAAAAGCTTAACATCAGGAGGTGCTGAACGCGATTTTCTTTCTAGTTCTATTGAGCGTATTATGTGAAAGCTGTCAGTGTGGCTTTAGGCCTGGAAAATCAACAACTGACCAGATATTCACCATATGCTAAGAATTGGAAAAGACCGTGAAAAGAGGATCGACACACACCACCTCTTCGTCGAATTTAAAGCTACTTTTGACAGCACGAAAGCTTTATGTCGCGATGTCTGAATTTCGTATCCACGCAAAATTAATATTGTGTTAATTGACGTTGAGCAATCCCATAAGATCAGGATTGGAAGGGACCTCACCGAGTCGTTCGATACCAAACGAGATTTMAGATAAGGCGACTCCTTATCGTACGACTACTTCAATCTGCTCTTGGATAAAATAATTCGAGCTGCAGAACTAAATCGAGCAAGTAGAATCTTCTATAAGAATGTACAACTGCTGGCGTACGCCGATGACACCTATATCATTGGCCTCAACAGACGTACCGTTAGTTCTTCAGAATAGATAAGGAAGCGAAACAAATAGATCTGGTATTGAAAGAGGGTAAGACAAAATATCTTTCGTCATCAAACAAACAGTCGTCGCGTCGCAACTAGGCCCCCACGTCACTGTTGACAGTTATAACTTCGAAGTCGTAGATAATTTCGTCCAYCTTTGAACTAGATTTAACACCAACAAAAACGTCAGTCTYGAAATCCAGCGCAGAATAACTCTTGCCACCAGGTGSTACTTCGGACTGAAAAGGCAATAGAGAGGTAAAGTCATCTCTCGACGAACAAAAATCAAACTCTATAAGTCACTCATTATTCCCGTCCTGCTATATGGTATAGAGTCATGGACGATGAAAACATCTGATGGGTCGACGTTACAAGTTTTCGAGAGAAAGGTTCTGCGAAAAATTGATGGTCCTTTGTGCGTTGGATGACGAATATCGATTTCGATGGAACGAACAAGAGACAAGGGCCACGGTGTCTAGGTCAGGTATTTCGAATGGATGAAAACGCTCCAGCTCTGAAAGTATTCGACGCAATATTCGCACGGGGAGCAGGGGAAGAGGAAGACCTCCACTCCGTTGGAGAGATCAGATGAAGAAGGACCTGGCTTCACTTGGTGTCTACAACTGGCGCCATATATTGAAAAGGAAGAACGTCTCGAGCTGCTGTAAATTTGACTATAATCGCGTAAGCGGTGTCTACGCCCATACAAAATAAGATCTAAACAACTGTCGCGAAAATAGCGGCAATGTCAAGATTTCTGTGGAGCAGTAAGGGTTTAAGAATAACATGCTCTTGAAAAATATGCATACAGAGGAAAATTATTTAATATCGCAAAGCGGCAACTCGGAAATAAGGTTTAATTAAATACCATAAATTAGAGATAATCCTAGAGAGACGGCAAAACCACTTTGTATTTATATTATAATAAATTATAGATAATTTTATTGCCAGTAGTAGGCCTYAAAGTGAACATTTATGTTAGTAGCGCAACTAGGGATTAGTCAAACAATATATTTGTAATTGTTTATTACAACAACAATGGATGAACATGCTGACAAAACCTGAAAGTAATTTCAAAACCATGCAYTTAGCAACGCAGTTGACCCCATTACTCAAAATTGCGAATGTTTTATCCGATTGCTAGCGAGTAAATCGATTGTTAAGAAAATGGCAATAACAAAAACAGCTGTTGACTTTTAGTGTCTGCCTTGTGTGGTGCTAAGTTGATGCTGGAAAACGCTCGTTGAGCAAGTAAACATCAAAATTTCGGAACTTTTTGAGGGTGACGGCTTGTAAAATACGATTTTTGTGAATTAAAAATGAAACGCTACTTTCTCACGGTAAACGTTTTTAGGAAAAAATATTGAATAAGATACGGGTGTGAGAACTATTGCTCGTGTGTTGAAAATGTGGTGAATGGGAGCACCTACGGTTTTAATACTTTGGTAATAGAGATAGCGAGAGCGCTAGAGGAGAGAGAGAGATGTAATTTGTCCGTCAAAGTTGTGGCGACTTATTTGCTGRCAGTGGCAGCAGCAAAAATGTTATTTTACAACCAACAATTGTTCGTRTTATTGCTGCCACATACCGACTGCTGCTTGTCAACTGTTGCTGCTTTGCCAACTGCGATTAGATTACCGAGCAGCTTTGTTGGCAGACRACTTTATGTTTTTCCTCAATTTTTTGTGTTTTCTGCTGTTTGACAGGACAACTTGTTGTAGTTTTCAGTTTTATTGCTTTCGTTTACAGTCTCTTGTAATTGCTGTTGGTTTTGTGGTTGTCTTTCACCACTCACTCCGTTTTGAGCTGCTGCAGGCACAAAAAGCAAAGGAACAATTTCGTTGTGGTTTTTCGCTATTGTTTTCATCATTTTTGTTTTGATCGTATTGTTTGATTTTATTTTTGACTTAGTGTCTAAAGCAAAGGTTTTGAATTAAATCCGAGTCCCCTTTCAACTCTATTGAAAATGTGGAATATTATAGGTGACACTGCCGGAACAAGAACTGATTTTGGATGACCTTCACGAATTTCGATCTACCACATTTATTGGATTAACGATACCATCGATAAACACTGGTCTCCGATGGAACTTCTTCACCCAAAATTGAACTAAGTTGATGTACTGTTGCTGAGATAAGCCATTGAAATTTGTACAAAATAATCGCTCGAAAGTGTTCGCAATTTAATTCCATATTTTTGCCTATTTGAACATTTTAAGTTACTATAAACAACAAAAATAGTGCTGAACTTTTAAGTTCATCGATGTAGTATTGTTGAGTCAAGCCACAGCGAAAGTAGTAACAAAATAATGTTCGCGATTAAATTTAATTCTTTACCCGAAATGAATATTTTAAGTTACTGTAAACAACACAATATGCGAAAGCTTATCAAAACGTTCAGAGCGTGTACTATATAACATCAGAAATGTTAAACTTTACGATAAAGTTGGGACTTGCCAGAACTCAACACCAGCGTTGCCAAACTCTGAAATTTAAAAGCAACCTATGTACATATATGAACTAAGAGACGATTTTTTTGTGTTTATTAAAATAATGTTTTTTTTTTTTTTACATTCTTTACGCGGGCAATTGGGTTCATAAAGGCAGTTATTTTTTTGTATTTTCTTTTTGTGTTTTTTGTTAATAATGTTCTTAAAAGAATTTTATTCGACACTCTTTACGCCGATAATTGCATTCATAAAGGCAGTTGTTGTTGTTTTAGCGACATAAAAATTATTTAAGTAATTTGGAGGAATGTTGCCGACTTGACAATCCTTGAGCTAATTAAACTCAGTCCGGTTATATATACCCGATTGCCTTGAGAAAGGTCTTTCCTATATATAACGCATAAGCTATCTCAATGACTTCTTCAGTGTTTAATCCTTCCGAAAGGATAAAAACCTGTGTTCAATTTKTGCTGGATGGACTTGATATGAAAAACCAGTTCCATGGAATCGGTAAATGGAGGAATTCATGGGGTTACAGGTATCGAAATCATATCCTAATTTCGTACATTATCAAATACTCAAATGATACCTGCCAATTGCGTTAGACTTGGTAAACCAAAGAAACTAAAATAACTTGTTGAGGATCCTGAAAGTGGTTTTTATATTCTTAAGTAAGCTAATCATAGTCATGACAATAAAGTTCAACTCTACAAGTCGATCCCTAAACCAATAWGGACATATGCAATGCAGTTATGGGGGATGGCGAGTACAACCAACATTGAAATCCTCCAAAGATATCAATTYTAGACTTTAAGAAGCTTGATAATTCTGATCCAAATTTTATGGAGAGCATGATGAGCCATGGGTTTATGAGTTTGATATGGAAACAAATCAAACAATCAAATCCAGCGAAAAAGGGATCCAAAAAAAAAAAAAGAACAACGCCAAAGCCTCCCAAAAGTCAAGGTGATGCTTATTGGTTTTGTTTGTGGTTTGATGCTTCATGAATTCATGAATTTGTTCCGGAGAGACACACGGTGTCTAAAGAGTTCTTCTTGGCCGTATTAAGACGTTTACGTTAGAACATTTTTCGAACGGAAAACGGAATTTTTAAGGAATAATGAATGGATTTTACACGACGATAATGCAACATCGCATCGAGTCACGATTGTGACCGAATTTTAAGACAAATTTGGAATGAATACTATCGGTTAACCACCGTATTCAACAGATTTAGATCCGCGTAATACTTTCTTGTTCCCTAAACTGACATTGTYGCTTCTGTTTTCAATCGACCGAAGAGATTAAACAAAATTCGCTGAAGCAGCTGAAGACCATGCTAAAAAGTGCTTGAGGAAAGTCGAGGTCTAGTAAAATCGTTGGCATAAATGTATTACATCTGGTGGGGATTACTTTGAAAGCGAAAAAAAAATATTAATGAATAATTAAATATTTTGCGTTTTATTTACAATTTCCTGTACTTTTTTTGTTATAATGTATGTATCGAAAATTAGCAGGAAATTCATATTTTTGCTGGAACTAACTGAAATCTAAACATTGAAGTAAATTTTCACTTCAAATCATTAGTTTTTATATGTTTGCCTTCAATACTCAATTTCTATATATAAATTAGTATATACGAGTATATTTAAAATTTTAGTATTTTACAAAAGCTCCTGCCCCTATAAAGGCTATAGATTGAATCACATAAAAACAGTTTCCCTATTAGGTTATCGCTTRGTGCAATAAATACTAGCCTCTTTTATTGCAGCAATCAAAGTTTTATCGCCCTGTACAAGCAATCGAGCAAGCTCTTAGCAGAAAACCGCTCAACAATTGGTACAACCGTAAATGTAATTACTAAGCCATTCAACTCGGCGGATTTGTAAATGTAAACGTTTCAATTTCAATTCTAACTTTAGCAAGCGTAGGTGGATAATTTACAGCTTGTATTTGTGTACTTGGCATTTTCGCCGATCGTGCRATGAAAATGGAGTAGTTGCGAACTGGTGCGATTTTGTTCTAACTATTCTACGGTCTTCTAGTACAAATGCAATTCTTCTAACTGCAAGCATTTCTCCTTTTGGGATTTTATTTACTTGGCCAACGTATTTGTAGTAGTTGACAGCCTGCCGRCAACCTTTAGCGTGCCAAGTATTGGTCCGAATTATAAAAAGTAGGTTTGAAGACTGGACCAATAGCGCTTTTTCTTACATTTTTATTTTTGAAAACCTTCATAGTTGTTGGAAATGGATAATTGAATCATTTTAATTATTATCTGTTCTACATAATCTAAAACTTTGAGAAGATTTTAAACACTGAAAATTTAGATCAGCATTCAGATTATTGATATAAAAARATATTTCTTAGATACTAAATGTAATAAGTCGACAAATTGGTCATGTYTTTGTAATGGGTGAGCCAGCTGAGAGCAAAGTTTGAGTTTGCGTTGACATATTTTCAATACGATCTGTTTAAAAARCATTCACAACTTTGTAAGTGCTACGAAAATAAGAAAGAAAATTCTCTCCTCCTCTGAAAAGGTGCAGGGATAAGTACTTGGACCAGATTTGTGGAAGGCTTGCTCGTAATACCGAGGCAGCCAGACGCAAGCTCACATGGCTTTAATATAGCTGGGAAAAAATCTGAATTGACTCTGCTTATTAGGAAGCACATCCCACTGCAAATTCATTCAGAAACTATCCAAACGAAGGTTCTGTCCACGTAATACCACGCTTAAAGGATCGATAACGCACGTACTTGGCTCAAATTTAGCACGATGCATTAAGCCAGTATGACCATATTTCAATCAGGTCTTATGGCAAATACCGCATGTCCGCTTGCAAGTATTATACTTATATGAGAAGAGAATAGCAACTCTTACAGTTACCTCGGCTTGTATCGGCTAGTGATAGTGCTAATGATAAGTCGACTCGCAAAGGATAGAAGACAAATCTGGTTATGTAAGAAGGACGTAATAAATACAAGTACACATGTTCACAAGAAAACAGGCAAGGAAGCAAACACTTAAACTCTGGCAATATCGGTGGACAAGGGAGCGCAAATGAAGAAAGAACGTCAAACTAATCAAAGATATAGAAATGTGGCACAGCAGCAAACATGACGAGGTAAAATACTACATAACATAGATGCTCTTCAGTCATTGGTATTTCCGAAAATTCCTCTACCATATGGGAAAAAGCTGAAGGTCCTGAATGTATTTACGGAGGCGAACCACTAGAAAAGCATACCTCTTCTTTCTGTACGTGAACTAATCCTTAAGTTTTGAAGATATCGATTTCTACGTGTACTTTCTTTCAAAAAAGCTATTCATTTGTCAGAACCGTCGATATCGGAGCACTAGAGGATATAGCTGCCATACAAACTGGCCGCTCAAAACCRAGTTTTTATATGGCAACCTTTTTCATTGGACAAAGTATCTCCGTGATATTCGGCATGGATTATTATCCAAGACAACGCTATAATCTGCGAGTATAATGCTTGGAGCAGACCACTGTGGCATATAGCTGCCATAMAAACTGGCCGATTAAAACCAAGTTTTTGTACAAAAAGCATTTTTAGTTGACAACATTTAGTTTAAAATTATAKTTTACTCCATAACTATGCCACATATATCCACTTATTAACACACTACTTCATATTTTCCTTTCACACTTGACTTTTATTTAAGCATGCACTTTTCCAAAAAAAAAAACTTGTTTTGTTGTTGTTACTGGTTTTGTCATGATCACTTATTGGGATTGCCATGTCGCTAACAYGCTGAAGCCATAAAAATGTAAGGCGCTGCTTAAGCTTTAACTGTTTTCATGAATGTGTATTTTTGTACATTATATACTCATGTATTATATATTATTTATATTATATATTTTCAATAACACTAAACTTTGGTTGACTAAATTTTGGCAAAAATGTAAATATTTTTATCATTTGTCATAATTTTCTCACAATATATATAACAGGTTTTTGTAACTTTCATTTAGCTCCACAGAGTTGAAGCATTATCGAATTTTTTACGCCACGCGCAGACTACTCAATGATTTCCATTTAATATTATATTTGCAATTTCAGATAAGCGCTTTAACATTTTATCTGATATTTTTTAAATTTTTTCTAATATTTTTGCGTTTCAATTGCGCATAAAATGCATAATTTGCAACAAACACATGCATAGAAACGCATTTACCGTGCTTATTATTGTTGTTGGCGCAGTTGTTGTGCGTGAATACAACAATTTTGTGCTCATTTGAATATTTTCTCCAAGCAAACGCATAGCGAAAACAGAAAAATGCACCAACACATACACATATTTCATATGCTCTACACACACRCAGGTACATACATGTACTTAAATTCCAGCAGGCAACACGATCGCTACGCCAACGACTTCGTACGCTCATGCGCTGTTTCACTTGTTCACTTTGCCTTTGCTGTTGTTTCCAACGTTGCTTAGGCTCTGACACTTTGTYTTATATTTTCGTTTACCTTTTAACACAGTTGGTCTCGAAGATATGCACACACATACGTGCGTATTACTTTTCTTCTTATTTCTGCTGCATTCACATATTTCTATCCACTTAATTTATATAGTTATATACACCAACACCAACACAAACGAGCTTTACTTTTAAGCACTTACATTTACTTTTGCAACTGCTGTTACTGCTTTTGTTGTTGTTGTTGTTGTGTCGCTGACAATTATTGCTGCTGCTGCTGCTGTTGCATTTTTATGCACTTTTTCATTTGGTTTGCGTTCCGTTTCATTTGCAAAACTTCGCATACACTCACGAACAGGCGAATGCCTCAGAGCAAAATATATACTATATACACGCGCACATACACATACATATATATTTTTATTTTATTTCCAACACAATTACSTACTCACACACATATAAGCGTACACAAATTTTTCTCTATATACTATATATTTATGTATATATCTACATATACATTTATACACACAACTATTGATTTTGTTCGGGGTCGCGCTTATACCGTCGGTTGCTGTCGTACGCCAGTCACGTTCACTTAACCACCACTAGAAAACGCACTCAGCGTTGTAGCGCAGACGAAATGAGACTGGCTGGAAGGAGCGAGCGCTGATGCTGCTGCAGCTAAATTGCCAAAGTGTCGATGGCGCAAACGAGTTTGGTTCGATCACATTCTATGTGTTGTTGTTATTGTTGTTTGGTGATTTGGTGAATAACAGCTAGTATTTATGAAGGTAACTCAGTTGTGGTGAGTTGTGGTATTGYCAACGGTGTTGCTGYTCGAAGAGCGTAGAAACTGTGCAACTGTAAATTGCGAAAAACAGCTGAGCTGAGCGTTGAAAGAGCTATAGAGCAGCAAAGGCACAGTTATTAAACAATTATAATGTATCTAAGTGAGTGAAAAGCTGCATAYATTGTAGATAAACGTTAATAAATTAGTTGTTATTTACGGATTTTGTGAATACCTTGCATTGGTTGAATTATACAAAAGACTTAAGCAACGAACTTTCGATGCTTTGACTACGGCTGCTGTGTTAATTGCATGACATTGTGTGTAAGAAGTAAAAATTGTGTAATGCTTTTAGTTGATATTTATATTTATTGTATAATGTTTTTAGCTGATATTTATATTTTTTGATGAGAAAATTTAGAAAATCATAGGTTTCAACTTGTTTGGTGTGGTGGACTGCGGTCTATGAGGACTAAATTATTGAAATATAACAGTAAAAAGTCATACAGTTTTTTTTGTTAAAAATGTCATTAAMAAGAAGCAGCAAAGCTGTAATAGCCTTCGTAAGAGCATTACTTTTAAAACAAAAGTGTACGAAAAGATMTTTATGTTGATTTTGATTGATCAGTTTGTATGGCAGCTATATGCTTTAGTGGTCTGCTCTGAACAATATTTTGGGAGTTTGTTGTTTTGTGAAGGACAATAATCTATGCCAAATTTCGTGAAGATAACTCGCCAAATAGAAAAGTTCTTCGTACAAGCCTTTAATTTCGATCATACATTTTGTATGGCAGCTATATGCATTAGTGGTTCGATTTCATTGATTCCGACAAGTGAGCAATTTCTTGAAGAGCAAAGAAGGTGTGCAAAATTTCAAATCGATATCTTTTACACTGTATGAATAGTTCACATTTATACATACAGAGAGACTTTCAAGAACAAACACTTACTTAAACTCGGACTTAGATACGGAAAAAAAAATCAGAAATCGGACCAGCTAAGAATTTAATTTAATATAAGCTCTCTTGATGGTCAAAGACTTACAAAATGTTAGCAATTAATTTTCATAAAGATATTGAGAATTCGATACATGCAGTATTATTATCAGAAATGGGCTCACTGTTTACTAACTCTTCGATTTTATTTGAGAAAAAGGCGATTGACATGGAAAGTTACTCATAATCAATAAATGCAGCACAAGTGGTCACATATATCGTAGAATTATGCACTCATTGAGCCAGTTCAAAGAGATACTCAATAAACTCAGTACAAGTGTTTATTGAGAAAAACGCTCAAATGTACTGTTCATTCATCTTTGCACATAAGGTATTCAAATCTAATCACTAGTACATGAATTCTACGCGCTCTGAGTAACAAAAATATTACTGGAAAAAGTTGATTGAGATGAAAACTGTTCTAACTAACAGCATTTACATACACATACAGCACAGTACATATTTACAGGGGCAAGCAGCATGGATAGAAGGGGTCTGATAAGAGTTAGCAGCATACTAGCTACTGTTTTGTRCCATTAAGAGACGACATGCTAAACTTCAAGCTTAAAACTGGTGAGATTTCTTGCAGAATGTCTTTGCTTTTCGCWACTAACAACTTGTACGTGCGAATTTGTCGCAACTTCTGTATTTCTTGTGCTAACGTCATTTGCTTATGTTGTTGTTGTTRCAACTGCAACATTATTATTACAGAATTTATGGCCTGAAAATATCAGCAAACACCCTCAACTATCAACCACCAATGCAAACAGTAATGATACCGTGATAATATTGAGAAAAGAGCGAAAGCTATAAACAAGTTCGGTGCACTTACATGGACTTCAGATGCAACATTGTTACGTGTAATAGCTTGCTCGACACGGCTACGCAGAATTACTTGCATTTTGTGTTATAGTTTTTGTTGATTGAGGTATCGAAAGAGCTAAATATGCTGGGACGATGATCAGTGTTAGCTCTATTCACTATGCTGAGACGATGACCAAAACAAATAATGGACTAAAACAAACTAAGAAAAACACGCAACAATAATAATAACCAAAACAGCAGGCAACATAACAAACGAAACAACAACAAAGGCGTAGCGTGTAGCAAACTACTAACCATAACGATAAGTTGACTGGGAGAGCCCTCAGGCAAATAACATTGGAATGGCAACAACAAAAGCAATAAACGCAACAAAAAAAACAGGTAATTATTTTAAATTTGGTTGCAGCGAAACTAGAATACCCTACACAAAAAATTATAATGATAAAAAACAGAAAAGAAAACATTTTAGTACACGAACTTGACGAATAGCGGACAGTTTCCATGACAGTGGTTCGATTTCAACAATTTGTTGAGKGATGCTACCTTTGACCTTCGCAATAATAYGTGCCGAATTTCGTGCAGATATCTCATCAAATACAAAAAATTTCCTTACAAGCAATTGATTATGATCGTTTAGTTTCTATGATGGCCATAAGCTATAGTGGCCCGATATTGGCGATTCCGGCAAATGAGCAGCTTCGCGGCAAAGAAAGAATGTTCGCAAAATTTCAGATCGAATCTCAAAAACAGAGCGATTAATTCGCGTATATACAGAGAGACGCACTTGGATAACTCCACTTGGATGTCTTCACAAAATCGAAATTATGTTGGTTATAACACATAACCAACATATAACCAATCCATAACCATTTTATAACCGAAACTAAAATTTTGTTTTTTCTTCGCCTGTAAGTATTTTAATGCTTACTATTCAGTACAGCATCTTACATAAAGTTTTAACCTCCCGCTGTCAGTTATAACCATTACATAACCAATACATAACCATTTTATAACCGAAATTCAAATTATGTTTTATTATGAGTAATTTCTATAATACGTTTAAATAATATAAAAAATATAAATTAATAATTAATTTCTATAATACGGTTTTTTCATCGCCTGTAAACTTATGAAAAGTGATGTTACGTTATTTTGCATTTTAGCTAAATATACAATTTTAAAAAATCACTTACATGGCAAAAGTATTATACGCAGTTCAGGGTATAAATAAAAGTCGAAAAGGTTTAAGCACTTACACAAACATACATACAAATGATTGAGTTAGCCAGCGCGAGAGCAAACGAAAAGACATTCACGATTGTCGCTGACTAKTGCTTAAGTACTTTCATTGCTTGTGTATGTTGTTATTTTTGCTATTGTATGTATAGATATGCTGTTCGACAGCCTTCGCTTTGGCTGCTTGGTGATGGTGGCATACATGGTGTTAGAAGACAGTTACAAGCAGAGCAATATAATATGTATGTATGATTGCATGTGTATARGTGTGTATGTATGTGTGTATGCATTTGAAACTCTGGAATGTGCCGCATAACGATCGGTTGATCAGCACTCAATCAGCGCTGTGTGCTCGGTCGACTCTTCATGTGMACTTAAGGCTTTGAGGCATATCGCTGAGCGCGTTAGCATATACTATTGCTGYCTTCGATTCGCCATTTCCGTGCTCGCTCTCTTTGAGCGCTACTCTTTTGTAAAAAATATTTACTTSKAAAATCAGCAATAAATTTATTGAGTTGAATTGAGACAAGAGTATATGTGGATACTTCAATAAAGAAGCACAACTGCTGCCTTCAATGGAAGCAARTACAAACTGCCCGTTGAGACTGAAGCACATATGTATATGGAAAACTATTTTATTTAACAATTTATTTGCATATAATGTTCAGATCAGATCATTATAGCATATATCTGCCATACAAACGGACTGATTAAAATCAAGACAAATCGATTTGTAAATGTAAATTTTTATGCTATAAGAAATGCCCCTGTGAGGTCCGTTTTCTGATCCCTCTTTCATATAAACACGATTATGCCCCTGCAAACATATTTATTGACTATATTGAATTACATTTGGTACTATATACAAAGTCAGTTTAATCAAAAATTTCTCTTCTTTTTAACATTATGTTTACTCGTAAATAAGCGAGTAGTTATCTCCAACACTGATAACAACTCACCTGCTTATTTGAGTAAGAGCACCATAGCTTATCTGCTCTCACATGCACTATATGCACAACTATTTAATATATGAGAGCGTGTTTACAACATGAAGCCGACAGCGGCATATAAAAAGCTGCGAAATTAAACAGTAGTCAAGAAAGAGTCGAGACTTGTGCACTTGGGTATATGTGCGTCGGTGTTTGCTGGAAGGAAGTTTGTGATTAAAATTTAAATATTAAAAAACAAAAATAAATAAATAAATACAAAAATCGAAAATGCGTTTGGGTGCGACAATGCCGAATTTCAAAGCTGAAACCACCAAAGGAAAAATTCGATTTTTCGAGTGGCAAGGCGATTCGTAAGTAAAAATATATACTTGTATATAATAAAAAGTTAAAAAAAACAGTGAAAATTTTCAGTAAGTGTAGAGATTAAAAAATATATAACTAAAGCAATGAAGAGTTTTCAATAATATACATATGTATATTGACGCTGTCATTTGTAATGAATATGATATGAATTTTAATCTCATGCAGTTAAAAATACTAATAATAATTCCGTTTACGTATACATACATATGTACATCTACATTGTGTTAAAAAAGCAACCGAAAATTGTATTTAAATTCAGTTCAAACAAGTAAGGAASGGCTAACTTTGGGTGTCACCGAACATTGTATACTCTCGCATGATAAAGTGATAATCGAAATTTCAGGCGTGGTTGTGAACCGATTTCACCCATATTTGGTACATGTCATCAGGGTGTTAAGAAAATATTATATACCGAATCTCATTGAAATCGGTTGAGTACTTCCTGAGATATGGTTTTTGGTCCATAAGTGGGCGACGCCACGCCCATTTGCAATTAAAAAAAAAAAAGCCTGGATGCAGCTTCCTTCTGACATTTCTTCCGTAAAATTTAGTGTTTCTGACGTTTTTCGTTAGTCGGTTAACGCACTTTTAGTGATTTTCAACATAACCTTTGTATGGGAGGTGGGCGTGGTTATTATCCGATTTCTTCCATTTTTGAACTGTATATGGAAATGCCTAAAAGAAACGACTCTATATAGTTTGGTTGACATAGCTATAGTAGTTTTCGAGATATGTACAAAAAACTTAGTAGAAGGCGGGGCCACGTCCACTTTTCCAAAAAAAAAATACATCCAAACATGCCCCTCCCTAGTGCGATCCTTTGTGCCAAATTTTATTTCAATATCTTTATTTATGGCTTAGTTATGAGACTTTATTCGACACTTTATAGGTCTTCGGTTTCCGCCATTTTGTGGCCGTGGCAGTGGGCCGATTTTGCCCATCTTCGAACTTAACCTTCTAATGGAGCCAAGAAATACGTGTACCAAGTTTCATCATGATATCTCAATTTTTAGTCAAGTTACAGCTTGCACGCACGGGCGGACAGACGGACGGACGGACAGACAGACATCCGGATTTCAACTCTACTCGTCACCCTGATCACTTTGGTATGTGTAACCCTATATCTGACTCTTTTAGTTTTAGGRCTTACAAACAACCGTTATGTGAACAAAACTATAATACTCTCTTTGCGAGAGTATAAAAAGAAAATTCCACGAGCGGTGCAAAGCCTTTAAAAACGGGAGATCTTTGGATACATGCCTCGCGCTGGAAAAACTTTGACATCTCAACTGATGAAAATATTAAAAAAGTGAAGGAGTTGGTGCTTGAGAATCGTCAAGCAGGTGTTAGAGAGATGGATAGAGAGCTCAATATCTCTCGCGAGTCCGTTTGAAAGATTGCGGTGGATATTTAGGATATCAAATGGACATACTTGGTGGTGCGATTTCCGATCCCACATTCGTAGAGAGCATTATAAGCGCCGATGAGTCATTCGTTGATGAGTTCGACATGCAAACAAGCCAGCAATCATCGCATCGTGAACTTGTTTCGGGCCGTATTGAGGCGTTTTCGTGAGAAAATCCGTCGAAAACGGTCGAAATTATGGAAGAACGATTCATGCATTTTTCACGATGATAATGCACTATCACTTTGACCCACGATTGTCACCAAATTTAAAGCCGAAAACGCACTGAACACCATCGATCAACCATCGTTTTCACCAATTTTGGTTTCGGGTGATTTTTTCTTGTTCCTCAAACTGAAAATTTCAGTCGATGGAGCAGATAAAATAAAATTTGCTGAAGGATTACTTTGAAGGCGATAAAATATATTGATATTTATAATTTCCGGGAACTTTTTTGTCACATATATGTATTATATATATTCATAATGCATATACATACATATGTATGTATATGTACAATTTTCCATACCAGCGAACCAAGAAAACTCGTTTTGTTTTGTTTTTTTATTTTTTATAATCCTGGTCCGCATGCTAATTGTGGCGACAGCTAAGTTTGTTCTCCTATGCAAATATAAACTATTTTGTAGTGTATGCATACTCCTCAGATGAGTTTAAAAACAAACTACTTATCTTAACTAAATACCTACAYACATACATATATATAAACGTATGCAAAATGAGGTACAATAAGCGTTGAATTTGAAATTGCGAAAGAGATAGAGAACGACACAAGAGAATGAGAACAATGAAGAGAGCAAACTCGCAAGAACGTGATAAACGCTTTAGAGCGGAGCGAAATTGCGCGCAACAGTTACGATAAGCAGCCTGTTAATAACCGTGACTGAAAGAAATGTCTGATCGGGCGGCATATTTGTTGTGGTCCTGGTTTAATGACTGGATTTTAGTGCGCTTGAGAGTATATGTCAATTAAGAAGGGGGTTGTTTTGAAATATAATGTCAAAAAGTGGTCTAATCTGATTGTAACCCACCGAAATTGAAACACTCATTAGTTCAAGCCGGTGCTTGATACTGGCTTCGGCGAGTGACATCATTCAAAGCTTCCTCTCAGATAGTAAGTTATAGAGGTAGATATATAGAATGTTGAAATTTCTAAATTCCTAACCTAGTATCTGTCAACCCTATAAATGAAGTCAACCAATTAGTGGCGACCTAAAGTTGATAGAACAACCTTTTATCGAGTAAAAAAGGTCGAAAGGACGAAACTGTCTTAAGAATACTGTTGGGAAAATGCCTGTAATATCTGATTGTATATACTAAACTCATTTATGTATGAGATATCTCTGTGAATAATTGTGTTAGCGGAATGACATACAAATAATCTTATTTTATATACTTATAAACAAGTATCTATAAAATTTAACCTATAACTTATGATTATTTCTCAGTTGGGTGATACTATTCTCGCATCCCTCGGACTTTACACCCGTCTGCACTACAGAACTGGCGCGTATGGCCGTGCGACTGCCAGAGTTTACGAAGCGCAATGCCAAATGCTTGGCACATTCAGTCGATGACATAGAAACGCATAATAAATGGGTGAAAGACATTCAATCGTATTGCAAAGAGATACCCGAAGAGTTCCCCTATCCCGTTATAGCCGATCCACGCCGTGATTTGGCTGTACTCTTTGGCATGTTGGACGAGGATCAGAAACGTGATCCGGTTATTGCACAAACCATACGCGCGCTCTACATCATCAGTCCCGATCATAAAGTGCGTCTGTCGATGTTCTACCCCATTGCTACGGGTCGTAATGTTGAGTGAGTAATTTGTTTGATAGATATTAGTAAGATTGAAGAATGTAATAAATAATAAATATAAATAATGTGTATTTATGTTGTTTTAGTGAGATTCTGCGCAGCCTTGACTCATTACAATTAACTTACAAGCTAAAGGTTGTGGTTACGCCCGTCGATTGGACTGTAAGTTATTGTGCTACTTAATTACTTTGAAAATTTATTACAATACTTTTTTTTACGTATATGTAGCCTGGCAATAAGGTTATGATTCAACCGGAGGTCACCGATGATGAGGCAAACAAATTGTTCCCAAAAGGCTTTGAAAAGGTGCCATTGCCTTCTGGGCTGGATTATGTTCGCACAACTGAGGATTACTAATCCATTTTCAATGCAAAAATTATATACATATATATATAGAAATTATAAATTTTTCTCAATACGAGTTAAGTTGATGCCCTTTGACGAATAGCACTGTGCTGATCATTTTAAAAATGATTTTGCGCTTAATTTTATAACTGTTTCGATTGAATGTAAGAAAAAAAAATAAATTTTAAGTACAATTCATTTACAAATTTTTAATTAATTGCAAAACAAACCAAATTATTCATTGTATTCGGGATAATAGATGTGACAAAAAAGTGCCTGGATTATGCCAAAGATTTTTCCAGTCTTATTTCATAAGTACTTTTTATTGTTTTATCTCTTTTTGATTTTTTTTTTTCGTTTTATTTCTTCAATAGACTGAATAGACACGGGTCCCACGGAGCGGCATATTTCTATTTAGGGAACAAGAAAATATTACAGGCAGCCAAACCTGCTGAATTCGGTGGTTGATCGATAGTGTTCAATGCGTTTGCGCCTTTAAGTCAATCGGTCACAATCGTACTCTCTTTGAAAACAATTCAGCTTTATCGAGAGAATTCGAGCAAGAACGCGTCTCATATCCAAAATTTCCACCATAATCATTTTAATGGACTCCCGAGAGATGTTGAGCTCTCTTGCCATCTCCCTAACACTTTTCTGAGGATTTGCAAGCACCATATCCTTCACTTTTTAAAATTTTTCATAATTGAAAGAGGTCGGAGGCATGTCTTAAACGATCTCTCGACCGTCCTTGAAGGCTTTGTACCACTTGCAAACTTTGTTTTTTTGATAAAACTGAATCATCGTAAGCCTTTTCCGACATTCGCAGCGATTCCGCACACGAAATGTGGTTAGAAATACAAAATTTGAGACAAATTCCTTGTTCGATATTTTTATCTATTGTAAAAATCACAACGCACTACTGAGGTGTGCCCACTTAAGCAGCTGCTGTAAAATAAATTGGTTAACAGATCGCGCTTATATTTGGTCTAGTAGTAGTATTAAATTAAAACTAGACACTAATAGCTGTAACAACTGGCAGCACTAAGAATTGATATTCATTACAAGGTAAAGTACTTGGTACATTAATTTAGCTGTCTTCGATTCGAGAGATAAACTTCTGCTTTCCGTACAGACTGGATACTGTGACGAAATTATTACGTCAAGACCTGAAATTGACTTCTTACAGTTTGTGTAAGAAATGGAGCCGCTCGACTTTGCCAAGCACTAATGCTTCGCTTCATGTGCTGTTCCATGAAGATCTGATGTTTWCGAGACAAAATGTCAGTGTCTCCCATCTTGTGGCCTTTAAATGCTTAAAGAGTATTCTTGCCGTGAGGAGACAAGTGCATAAGAGGTGCTTTGTAATTTTGCTGGTGCCTTCTTGTTAACATTTTCTAATCATCTTACAACAGTCCCTTCYATCGAGTGCCAGTAGGAACTGCGTATATTTCCGATCTTCTGTTTGTCACGTGACTTTTGTAGTTTTGCATCAGGGAATATCATTCCAACGTGTTTTGATTTTTCTTGTCCAGATCGTGGTATAGCACACTGTAGAAATAAGTTCACTTGGTTCTGGTGACACACTTCACTGCTTCCCTGCTGCGAAGAAACTTTTGGCCTATGTGTGAAACGATTGCTGTTGGCTATCCAGTTTATCCAACAGTGGGGAATGCTATGCCTATTCTAAATTTTTCAACTTATCCATATATTATATAGTATGTGAAAATATTTTTTTAGATTTTCACAATCTAGAATTCTTTCGTTTATTTTGTTGAGTTATACAATAGAAATATTCTTCTTCTTCTTTATTGGCGTAGACACCGTTTACGCGGTTATAGCCGAGATTACAACAGCGGTGGTTGTTTTCCTCTTTTCATTGGAGGTGATTTTACGTTGCGGGCCGCAAGCCCAGCGCATAACCCTAGGGAGGGCTGTTTCGGCTTCTCACTTGTCTTTTCTTCGATCGGATGTTTTTTGGCTACCCAGAGGATACTTGGTTTAAGGCCGGAAGTCGCGAGCTGCTTGCGCTATATGTAAAAGAATCATTTCTGACCATTCACAAGTGAATAGCGCTCAGAGAACTTACTTTACTTGCGTGAACTTCAACACATGACTCCATCCTTCATCCTTACAGCACTATTAGTGGCTTAAAATTATCGTGTTTTAGGAGAATACCGTTTTTATTTACAAAATATAACAGTGGACTTATGAGAAAAGAATACGATCAACAAAATCGTTGAGTTAGTAAGAACGACTGATTTAGTGAGAGTTTGAAGTTTGAAGTTCAGTGTATTGGATTGATTAGTATAGATTAAATGTATTTACATATGTTCTTTTGCCAACTATTTAAAATCTTCCATTTCCCTTCCAGTCTCGTAAATTTCTCTCTCTGTCACCAAGCACAGATGGGCCGTGTGCCGATTTATTGATAATTATAATACATACCTAAAAGGGTTTGCAAAAATTGTACATATATATATATATATATATATCGATTTATGATATGCCCAAGAGAATACAGTGGTACCTGACATACGAGTTTAATTCGTTCCGCAGCCTTGCTCGTATCTTGAATTACTCGTATCTCGAAGCAAATTTCCCGATACAAAACAATTGAACTACCATTAATCCGTTCCAACCTCCAAAATGCCACCCCAGTTATTTTTGTTACGTGGTTTTGAATAAAAACGTCTTTATAAATATCAAATATTTATTACACGAAAACTAAAAAGAGAATGTAAAGAAATAAATTAGATATCCTCACTGGTCTTTGCCTTTTTCGCAAAATTTTTCTCGCTTTCACCTGTAGGCCGTTTAGAAAAAGACATGTCCACAAGGATTTATTTCTTTCTCCCTCTCAGAATGAGTTAGGCAAGTGTTATTAAAAAGTTCAGATGCACGACCTGTTGCAACTTTTTCTGGGTGTTTTTTTTCACGAACTGTGAAACTCTTCCCCACATTCCGAAGATCTTCTTTATCTCACTTGTAGAAATAACCTACTCCTTTGACTACTCCTCAAAACCAATTTCTTGCATAACCTCAGTATGCTGCTGTGACTGTAACTCTTGTGTCTCGTCAATCGTCAGTTCCTTGGTGTGCTCCTCGATGAGCTCGTTCACGTCTCTCTCTTCCACCTCTAGACCCATGGATTTCCCCAGAAATACAATCTYCWCCTCTACTGAAACACCGGGTACCAATTCTTCATAGTTCCTTTCAGTTGTATTTGTACAGTTTAGCCCTTGAAGACATCCGAAAATTGTTCACTTGGTTACTTTAACATAATAGTAAATAAAATAAGCGAGAAATTTAATGTGGAGTTCAAGAACAAAGTTTCCTCAGCGATAAATACTTTTATCAATTTGCTGACAAGTTGATAGAATTTGTAGCACTTACTTCCAGACCTTGTGGGCTGGTGTGTTTGTGAAACCAAAGGCGAGCCTTTATGACAGCTGTGCTCTATTGTGGTGCACCGCATTTGTCAAAAATAGTTTTCGGTTTGTGAAATTTTATTTTTTTTTCATATATTTCTGGCAGCCACTCAAGGCAAGAGAACATGCCACTGAAATACATGCAAAAGGCACAAGTGTACCGTTATTACGAAGCAAAGTTTAATGCACTCAAATTACCACGAAATAAACGCAAATACAGATGGGCGAAAAAAATTAACTACAATAAAAAAAAAAAAAAAACACAAAAGCAAAAACAATATGTCTTAAGTGTGACAGTACAAGCAACAAAAGCGCTAATAATGAAATCCACAAAAAAAAAAAACGACAAAAAGAGTCCAGCAAAATTGTCGAAAGCGACAAAAGTCATCAGCTCGGTCTTCGTCGTTCTTGTCGATGATATTCAGCCACAAGTATTGATCAAACTTGTAAGCGGAAAATTGGCGCAAATGTTGCATGTTAATAGCGATGAAGCATTGAAATATGGTTAAATAGGTCTAAGAGGGTTCCATAAACATATATAAATGCATATTTTTTGTAATGGAATGGGATAACAGTGGCGTGCATGTGGTAAGCCGCCTAAAAGTAGGCAGGCTTTCTGAGAAAAAATCCTATCGTAAGACTAACAATATATTTCCAGTGATTCCTACCGTATGGCCCCAAATGCTTAAAGCGTAGTCTTGTTATTGGGGGAAAAGTGCATAAGATATGCTCCATTGTTTTTCTGATGACTTCCTCGTTACATTTTCTGCAGTCTTCCAAATCTGTCAGCCGAATTCTGTAGCGGTGTGGCGTCTATATACCGAAAGATTATTTTTAAAATTTCCTGCTTTAGAAGCAAGGGAATGGTGTGACTGAGAAATCTTCTTAAGTCGAATGGTGGCCGTCTCCAAGCTTTATAAACTGTACTCTACGATGTTAAATCAGTTAGAAGTTCGCCTGTACAAACGGTATAAGTTGAGTGGAATGTTCTGTGCTATACCTCATAAATGTTAACATTTCTTTTGTACGAAATGTATAGCTGTAAAGTGAATTAAGGAACACCAAAACAGACTCATACACTTAGAGGGCAAAAAAATGTTTTAGAGGTAGACAAAAACGTTCTAATCCAGTTTAGTAGACAGCACGACGGTCTCTTTGAACCCCTGAAAGTATTGTAGTTACTTGTCAGTATCAGGGCTGTGATTGCTCATTGGAAAGAAGTTGAAAGAAGAATACTTCCAGCAGTTTGGCMCAAGTGTAGCCAGATCCTACTCCATCTGGTCTTTCCAACGGASTGGAGGTCTTGCTYTTTATCTGCTTCCCCCTGCTTTTTATATCATATTATGTCGACTTTGACGGCAGATTCTGAATAGTTATATGCTACAGGCAAAGTGACCATGGCTGAAATCCATAACGGAAACGGTTGTAGGTTTGACAGATAAACAAAGTTTGATCCGTATACACTTGGGTTACTTAAACATGACTGTTCTTGAAACAAAAAGTTTACGAAGTCTAATATGACAGTGTAATTGGTAAGACGATTCAATTCCAGCTGGTCGCTTGGGATCGGGTGAAATTTAGTTTTTGAACTGCATGTACGGGTATATTCAGGCATAAGTAATCGCATAGAGTCCTAACCGACTTTAGAGCCGGTATGACTGCATTTCTTAAGTTGGATTAAACATTTTTCGCTCTTCGAACGGAAAATTTAATTCTTGAACCTCTTCTATATACGGATGATCGAATTCGTTTTGCAGTTATAGAAGGCAAAGTAGAGCTGGATTCCTCACAGACTTTAGTAGAGCAGTTTTGACTACATGTACTTCTAAATTGTTAAATTCTTTTTACCACCCAGTGCACTGCCCACCACTGTTCTATTTACCATTTCTCCAGTGGCAACCTTTCAACTTGTTAATGCTCAAATTATGCTTAGGAATGTTATTAGCTTCTGCTGCTATTTGTTTGGTTTGATTTGGTTTTTTGCTTATTTTCCACTACATGGCACGAAACCCATAAAAATTTGTGAAAGCTCCTGCGTTTATTGTTCCTTTCCGGTTGTGTACTATTTATTACCGCTACACAGGACATTTTTGTTTTTAGTATGGGTTCCATCGCAACCGAAGCCCCCGCACAATAACAACATAGCATTGCATATCACAGCGAAGCTATAAAAGCGGCCCACCAACGCTGTCGCCGTTTCAGTTAAACGTCTAAATTAGAAGTTGAGCGCGCGCGCCCGAGCGACCACAAGCAAACAGAAATAATTAATAATATCACAAATACAAAGCACAATTAATGAATCGGACGGGTTAAATGACCGCAGCCTTTACACTTTTGACGCGCAAATCAGCGTGAAAACGAGCGAGTTACAACGTCTCGTCTCGCAGCGCGTCTACAAAGTTCTTGACAAACAATTTACACCACACACCGGAAGGAAGTGGCAGTGCACGTCCGTTGGCATTTGCCTCGCTCCCCTTTGCAATTGTTACATTTCGCAAAGCTTTGTATGTTTTGCGCCAACATTGCATGTCAAATTATTAAACCACATATTACATACAAYAACAATAGTTGAGCACAAGTAAACTTTTTGCGAAGTMAAGTTGCTCCGAGTCTCCCTAACACCCGATCCAAGGCATAACGCTAAATGTTCACCACATACTCGCGCCTCGTTAGCGGCTACACCACACTGCATTGCTGAAGATGAAGTCGGAAAATTTCTTCACTGCCTTAACTAACCTCAATCAGAGCGAACGTCAGTCATACGTTTCGCAACTGCTGAGCAGCGATCACGTTACGCGTCGGCGGCGCTCATCGTGCGGCCATTCGGATAAGGATAGTGTTTGTAGTTCGCGCATCGGCGGCAARCGGCAGCGTACAAGGCAAGCTCGCTATTAATTTCAATAAAAAAAAATATGTGTTTTTAGGAAATTAACTGTGTAAAATGTTAAAAGAAATAATTTTTAAAAATATTCAGACTGCAAGTTTGGCTCATGAAGAAAGTAAAACAAAGCGAAATCTTTTAAAATTTACGTTTCTTAACTGAGAAACAAATTACTTCGCAAGTAATAAGGAATGTCAATGAAAATGTATTAACGCTTTCACTTAATAAATATTCGGTGCGCTCATTTTCCAGAATAACTTAAGAGGTTACATGGATTACTTCGGGTAAAAAACAGCCCTTTTTAAACAATTTTTTTCACACATAAAAAATTAAWWATTTTATTTGAGTTTTTTATTATTRCAAACATWCGCTATTAACAAATAAATACTGAAATTTTTTGRAAAAAATATTTTAAACTCSGCCATTATGACGCCATGTCCGGTGACTCCACGGAAAAAAGATGCTCCCGCGTTGGCTGGATAGCACCTCATAGCATCATCTAAATTTAGAGAGTACGTGTTGTAATTAAAACTGAAAATTGAGTTTGTGGCAGACATTTTTAGAAAAAAATAAAAGAAAAAAAAATAAAAAATATAAAAATTAAAACTTCAGTGAAAATTGCGGGAAATTTTTTTTCTTCAATTGATCTCGAAAAAAATCCTTTGGTCACGCCTTTAAGAATTGTAGTGTCTCAAAGACCTGTGTAAAATTTCATGAAGATCGGTTAAGTAGTTCTCGAGCAATCTTAACAACGGACTTCAAAATCACAGTTTGGAGAAAAACGCGTTTAAAAACGGCACACTTAGCCAGCTAGCCTCGAGCGCACAAGTTCTTAAAGGCGTATCTCCGAAACTATTGCTCGGATCAATCTGAAAATTTAGAACAATGTTCTAGAGATTTTAATAAAGCAACAAAAAATTGATATTTTTTAAACCCGAAAACCCATGTAACCCCTTATTTATTCAAAAAAGTGAACTTGGTTTCTACATCATGCGAGTTTTTCAACATTTGCCATTTTCGATGCGCCATTTCGCGGCTCGCTTCTGCTCTCTTTTCATAAAAAATACATGTAAAAGCAGCAACAAGAGCAAAGTTATCGAGTTGATTTCATACAAGAGAGTATGCGAGTCCTTCATCAAAGTGCTATACCCGTATCTTCAATGAATGGTACAAATTACAAATGAAAATGCGAATTTCCTTTCCTTAAACTTCTAAAAAGTAAGACTTAAAATCATAGTAATTAAAAAAATATACAAAAAAAGTTACAGCAAAGAGTTTTACGCGACATATTAGCGTAGAGTTGCACCACAAGTACCGCCCGTTTAATTGAGTATGTGGGGCATCATTCGATTCGCTGAAGAGTAGCGCTTGGCGATCGAAGACAGCTCACATCAAAAATATTAACGGTTGAATATGTTGAATTAACTACGTGTAATTTTTTATTGAAAAAATATTTATTGAGAAATATTTTCACATATGGGGTCATATTAAATATGTATATTCCCAATTTACTCTGGGAAGTACTGCAGGGTTTAGAATCCTCGGTCGAATATAAAGTTTTTGATTACTTAATTCCGACTGTTATAGAAACTCAACATCGTATTAGAGGACCAAAATATAGTATTAAGTGAGGTATGAAACCAAGAGCTCCATTAAAAAAACTCAATATCATTCGGTGTTAATATGTAAAGCAAACCAGTAAGGAAGGGCTAAGTTCTCAGTACAGAATTTCAGTCGATATTATGAATTTTTGACAGAAAAATACGCTGCTATTAAAAAAAAAAAGCTGTCTCAATTTCTTGAACTATAGTCGCTATACATATATAGGGTGATCCATTTCGAGGTTCCCTACTGTTTTAAAGAAAACACACAGAAACTTAAAATTTTATGGAATGAGTGTTTATTATCAATCGAAAAATCATTTTTTGGCATTTATTTTTTTAAGGGTATCTCTTTCAAATGTTGGCCACAACTACGTCTCAGATGGTCCATACGTTGAGTACAATTTTTGATGACACGTTCGAGCATTTCCGCTTAGACTTTAGACTTTACATATCCTCACAGGAAAAGCTCTAATCACACGATGTTGGTGGCCAATCGACCGGCCCAAAACGTTAAATTATCTGCTCACGGAAGTGTTCTATCAATAAATCCATTGATTGATTCGTTATATGAGAAGTGGCGCCGTCTTGTTTTCATCAAAATGAGATCACGAGCTTCAATTTCAGACATCAAATAATCGGTTATCATGACGCGACAACGGTAGCCATTGACGGTTATGTTCTTACTGACATAATTTTTGATGAAATGTGATGATTACACCGGCCCACCAACCACACCAAGCCGTTGTTCTTTCTTGATGAAATGGCAGACCTTGAATATCTTCATCCGAAATGCGGCAATTTGGCTTGTTTACATACCCATTAAGGCAGAAATGGGTCTCATCGCTGAACAAAATGTGGCTCGAAAACATTGGATCTTCTTGGAACTTTTCAAGAGTCCATAGGGCAAAGCGATGTCACTGGGGAGGGTCGAATGGCTTCAGTTTTTGCTCAAGCTGTACGCTTTCAATTTAAGATCTTGACATAAAATGCGCCAAGTCGTTTCATTCGCCAGTCCGAGTTGCTGCGAATGGCGCCGAATCGACTCTCCATGGTCCTTGTGTACACTCCCAGCTACAGCTGCTATATTTTCTTGACTGCGTGCTGGACGTTGTCTATTCGGTCGAATATTATCCAATAATGAATGCTGGGTCTCAAGATGAATGAATTTTGTTGAAATTAGTTTGAGTAGATTCGGAGATTTATTATTTCATATATATGCGAGCGGTGCTGCTCTTACAGAGATTTTTCCCACCACCTCGAGTTTAAAATTAAATTTATAAGAGTACGTTTATATACATATTCAGAACTTGATTCTGATCATTTATTTTTATGGTAGCATTTTCATACAAGACTTGATACTACTTGATTCCGATCGTTCAGTTTGGATGGCATATACAATAATATATTTATATATTATATATATACGTAAATGGTCGGTATGACGATCTGAGTCGTTTTAGGCGATCGTATGTAATGTTTCAATTTTGTATATATTAATTATTAAGTTTCAGAAATAAAATACATTTTTTATTTATTAATTTTTGAAAAGTGCTTTCTATATTTTTTCAGTTCATATAAATTTTAAATAAATTAAAATTAAATTAAATAAATTTTTTAATTAATATTTACAACACTTTTCTTGTTTTTTTTTCCATAATCATTACTTTTAATGTTTTTCAATAAATTATTTCTTCATTCAATATTTGTTTTGTTGTCTTCAAATTCTTGCGAAGTGTTGAAAAATTGAATCGAAAGAGTTTAAATACTGCCTGCCTTTGTAGAAATTTCATTAAAAAGGATTGAAAATAATTTTGTAGAACTGCCCAAAATTGCAGCCACTCGAATTAATGTGCGCTCAGCACGCACTCAAACGTAACCAAATCAACCAACCAAAAAAAAACACACACCAAAACCAAAACTTCAAACTAAAAGAAGCAACTAAAAACCAACCACCAAATGCACTTTTTGCTTCAAACTTAGAAAAAACCAAAACAATAAAACTGGCACAATTGCACCCATGTGTTTCAAACAGGTTAATTTCCCAATCAGAAAGTGCCATAGCAACGAACGAACACAAAACAAAATAACACAGAACAATGTAAAATAACACAACTTCCAAATGGAAAGAAAAGCAGGGAATTCCAACTTTACTTGCGGTGTTTTAGGGGCGGAATTGTGGCGGCCTACCGAACTGAATGTGCACGGTGGCAGGACTCCGTAGTCCTTGCTGTGTTCGCCACACTTTAGTTGTTGCTTAGAATGCGTGGCATGCCACACACGGTGTGAAAAATGCGGACGGAAAAAGCGTTAGAAGTTCACAACAAAAAGAAAAGAGAAACATTTTTGCTCAACAAAATGTGATAAAGTAAATTTATTTTGGCAAAGTTTTAATGCAACTTTCTTTCTGCGCACAAAACATTTAGGCACATACCAATGAAGTCGTCCAARAGTGCGGCGCACAAGAAAYCAAAACCGATGGATTATACGAACYATGCATATAATGAGGCYGTTAGCCGGCTGAAGCTAATGTTGGCCGAATCATATGCCCCGCCCAGCAGAGGAGGTGGCGCTGGTTCTGCTGCTGGCTGCAATGGCGCTTCGGGGGCGTATATGCGGCACGTGAATGAGGACTCGACCGATAACTACTCGGACAACTTGTCGGTGAGTATGAAAACAGGTATTTTGGGTGCAAATTTARTGTGGCAATTTGTCTAATTGGTGTGRCGTGGWAGTGCATTGAACTTTTCCTGCAGTGCAAAATATCTAATTGGATTGTTAGTTAGAATGCAATTGGTGATGATCGGAGACGAAGATTTCGTACGCAACAGCTGTGAGTAAAAAACTCGACGAACCAAAAATGTTGGGTTGCAATTCTGGTTACAGTGGAGCAAATTTTTATCAAATGATCTTTGAATTACTAGTCTAGTTGTGCTCACTTAATCGTACTCAAGGCGGCACTAGCTTTTGATCTCAAAGAAGAAAAGCCTTTTTTTATAAAAAAAATCTTGAGTAATTAGTGTTCAATATTTTGTATGAAGAGACCCAGATTTTCTGGTTTTCGAATATCAAGTTATTACCTACATATTCAAATATCATCCTTGGATTGCAATGCGAATAAAATTTGCATCTCAATTCGTCAACTTTCTCCACAAACTCTATTCATATTATATCTCTTTGCTCTCAACAACTAGCAAGACTTGAATATTATAACCTTGGAGCAAATGGTCTTACTGGAAAGGGTTCTGAGGTTTAGTTGGTTCTCAGAGAAGAAGGTCATCAGACCGTTTCACAAGTTCATACTATTATTTAGACACAGAAGAAGTTCTTATGCACCTCGGCATAACATCCACAGATTTATGTAAGGAATTTGGAGTTATATTGCTTCAGAAAGATTTTCAAGAAATATTGGTGGAATGCCTAAAGCTGAAAACATATGTAGACGGCGCSGTTTATTGAATATCAACAAGGATTTGCTAGTCTCTTTAGTATTTTTAATTTCATATCTGTCATTGCTTGGACTAACCACATCTTAATTAAGAACTGAGCTTCATCACGCAATAATTTTCACGCCATTTATTTTTGTCTTATTCCTTTCAGAAGCATTTTCGGTTTTCGAAGCCTACATTTAAATGCAGTTTATGCCTAATTATATATACTAACATATTTCTATCTCGAAACACAGGTCATCGAACGTCCCGTGTATTCGGATATCTCGAAGTACTTGTCGCCAGCACAGAAATCACGCCTCAGTCCAGGCGTACGCAGCAAG
>NW_017537374.1:101736-110075 GCF_001853355.1 Bactrocera latifrons | reverse complement strand
ATAAATAAAATAATAATTAAATATTGCCAACAATTTAATTTACATGTTCAAAGTCCAAATTGGCACATTTTCGGCAATACCCCTTGTTCTTTGATAAGCAAAAATAAGCAGGATTGCGTATATACATATGTACAAAAAGCACTGATCTCTTATACGAGCACTCAGTTGCAAGTACCTACAAACGGTTTCGTCTATAGGTATGCCCTATAAGACATAAAAACACAAAACAAATTAATAAAATAAATATTGCATACAACATTAGCAATTACATAATAATAAATAAATGCGGTAATACTTTTATACTTTTTTCGAGATTAATTAAAACGAAACGAGTTATTTAATTTAATCCAATCAACAAAATAAAGTAAAACAAAACATTTTACAATTTTATTATTATATTTGCAAAAACTTCGCTTTGCAATCAGCAATTCCATTTAAAGTCCATCAGTTCACACTAAAAAAAAAAAAAGGATTTCGTTAATTTATTTGTTCTGAATTAACGCAGATTCCAAAGAATCTAAATCTGCACAACTTCTGAAAGTTCCAAAAATGATTTCGGACGAAAAATGTACACCTGCAGAAGCCACAAGCTCAAGATAATTCTGAATCCGTATTAGAAATCAAAAAAGAAAATCTGGACAATTTTTGGATACGCCTTCAAGCTTCGTATGACGCAATAGTAGAATCTGATGACTCAGATCTACCAGAAAATTTCAAATCCTCGGCTTACGATAAATATGAAAATTGCTTAGAACAATTTGAAGAAACGAAAGCAATGATTATTGATCAATTGAAACTAATTAAAGCAATTGCACCTACTCCACTTCCGCGAGTAGAGATGCCACAAGTACAAAGTCAAGAGGCAGGTTCAGGCATCCACCTCAATGTGCACAGACATTTTTCATGGAAGTTATGAACAATGGCCGTCCTTCCGGGACATATTCACAGCCGTTTACATAAACCACCCAAAATTATCTAATGCACAAAAATTGTATCACCTCCGATACAAAACGAAAGTTCAAGCTGGCGTCATAGTAAAACAGTTCGCATTAAATGACGACAATTTTAATATGGCTTGGGAAGCTTTAAAATCAAGATACGAGAATGAACGAATATTGGTCGATAAGCAGATAACAATTTTAATGAACTTGCCAAAAATTCAAAAGGAAACCAGAGAAGAACTTATCAAACTTCAATCCACTGTTTCCAATTGTTGTTATCGACCCAAAATATTCCCACAGACAACTGGGGCCCTGTACTGGTAAATCGTCGAAAGGGTGGACAAAAAAATAAATACAAGCAAACCAAAAAGTATCCAGCACGACTTCAATAGAAGCTTCCACAAGCCCCAAGCCAATAGCAACAACAAGTTGAATAGAAGCTTCTTCAAAACGCAATCGTTCTCATCTGAACAGAATAAATATAGATCATGCGAACTATGTACAGCAGGGAATGAGCTCAAATCTTGCGAGAGATTTAAAAAATTTAATATTATCGACCGCAACAATTTCGTGAAAACWAAAAGACTTTGTACAAACTGTCTGTCACATGCGCATACACTCAAAGAGTGCGAAAGCAAATTTAATTGCGTCTATTGTCATAAAAGACCCCATTCGATGCTTCATATAAATAATTTTTCCAGCCTACCCCCAAACAGCGCAAATATCAGAAGAGCCACGAGTTTAGTTGCAACAACAAATGCCGAAGTGCCAAATCCACAAAATTGCCAAGAAGCACCATGCTGCTCAAAGGCATTAAAAACTCAAACGCTACACAGCGAAAATCAAAGTGGGGTACTACTACCCACAGCAGTCGTCTCCATCGAACATCAAGGAGAACTGTTTAAACTCAGAGCCCTAATAGACTAGGGCACAAAATAGGCTAAATCTGCCAACTTTGAAATTACGGGAATGGGCGGAAGAGTAGTTCAAAACTCTAATAAAATCTKCCCCATTACCCCATTTTCCCCCCAGCGGATATAAGAATACAAGCAGAAGCTATAGTCTTACCGAACTTACAAACGAATATGCTTTCAAGCTATCATATAAATAGCAAGCATTCGGAAAAGGTTTCACACCTTAAGTTAGCAGATCCCAACTGCAACACCCGTTCTATTAGGCAGCGATCTCATACCACATACCACAATACTCGAAGGTATTGAGAAAATTTCAATCACACTTTTAGCACAAAAGACTATTTTCGGTTGGATCCTAAGTGGACTACTTACGGAACCAGTCACAACAATGACAACTCAAGTTGAGGAAATCTCAAATGAGTACCTGAATTCACAATTGAGAAAATTTTGGGAGATAGAAGAACTCCCCCCCATTTCAATCAACACCCCCGAAAATCAGTATTGTGAAGACTTTTACAAAGCCACAACTATTAGATCAGATTATGGTCGGTATGTCGTACGACTGCCGTTAAAACAACAATTTCCCAACACAATCGCCTTAGGTCACTCTTGCACCTCTGCAATACAGCTGTTTCAAAGTATGGAAAGAAACCTACTTAAAAAAGGTGAACTCAAACCAGAATATGATGGTGTGTTGGAAGAATAATTATATTTAGATCACATGGAGGAAGTAAGCCTGTGYGAAAAAATCATCAATGGCAAATACTACTCATTTTACTTGCCACATCATGCGTACTAGAGCCAGATAAAAAAAACAACTAAAGCAAGAGTTGTCTTCAACGCCTCAAAATCCACTAGCTCGGGGAATTCCCTTAACGATACCCTATTTACGGGACCCACGCTCCAACCAGATTTAATGCTGCTTATTCTAAACTGGCGTATATTCAAATAGGTATTCAACGGAGACGTCGAAAAAATGTGTTGACAAATAGTCGTACATAAAGACGATCAAGATTTTCACCGAATTATTGTCCGAAAATCCCCCAATAGTTCACTACGCGACTTCAAGCTAAAGACAGTGACCTTTGGCGTTAACTTAGCCATTCGAACACTGCATGAATTGGCTGAAAACACCAAGCCAGAATTTTCTCTGGAAACCCAGTTGTTAAAAACACAAACGTATGTAGATGATATTCTGTCTGGATGTCATAGTCTTCCACAAGCATACGAGCCATTATCACAGGTAATCTAAGTCCTCAATTCAGCAGGGTTTCCATTAAAAAGATTACGGCAAATCACCCAAATATATTAGAAAACATACCAAAAGAAAAGTTGGACACTAATTTCCTTATATTCGAAAAAGGAAAGTACCACAAAAACTGGGTATCCAATGGAATGCGATATCGGGCCATTATCCGCATTATCCGCTATTACAAAGCGCCAAATTCTCTCCTCTGTGGCAAAACTCTTTGATCCTGCAGGATGGCTATCGCCAATTATTATATAAGCCAAAATCCAAGATGGTACCGACTGGGGCGAGTAAATAGAACCACTTCGTTTAGAAAAGTGGCACCAGTTCGCGAACAACCTAAACGGAATCACACAAATGCAAATCCCACGATGGGTAAATTATATCCCAGAACACAAAGTCGAACTACACGGCTTCTGTGACGCCTCTGAAAAGACATATTGCTATATATGTTCGCACACAAAGCGACAAGGCGACCACAAGCCACTTACTAGTTGCAAAAACAAAAGTGGCTCCTCTAAAAACAATAAGTCTACCACGACTAGAACTTTGTGGTGCACTACTACTTGCCAAACTAGCATCCATAGTGCAAACGCAACTGAATATGGCAAAAAATAAATTATATCTCTGGTCCGATACCAAGATTGTATTAGCCTGGTTGGAAAAACAACCACATGCATGGAAAACGTATATTTCCAATCGAACGTCTCAAATTCTTGACCTAGTGGGATCAGCCACGTGGCGACACGTAGCCAGTGCTGACAATCCTGCTGATCCAGGTACAAGAGGGTGCAAACCTCTTGACGTTGCCAAAACCACACTCTGGTGGAATGACCCCCGATGGTTAACAGAATCTCCCGATTCTTGGCCGCAATCGCCCATGCTCAATATTATTGCACCAGAAAGTCGAAAGATCGACTCCTTTCACACAACATTGGATGATATTGACATCCTTGAGAGATTTTCATCTTACCCCCGAGCCCTCAGGGTGATCGCTTACATGCTCAAATTCATAGAGCGACTCAAACTTAGAATTAAGGGAATACGCACAGTATATCCCCAAGGCGATACAGTGACTTACAAAAGGCAAAGGTCGCTCTTATCGCATCAACTCAAGCGCGCTATTTCAGTATTTTCAGTACTGAGAGAATCGAAGTCGATTTATAAAAAGGGCTCACTCCTAGTACTAAATCCATTCATAGGTACGAAGGGTATACTTCGTGCAAATGGTCGGCTTGTCAATTCAAGCCTAACGTATAAGGAACGTCATCCCATCGTTATACCAGAAAGATCGCAACTTGCCACATAATATCTCAATTATGTCCACGTACTGTTATTACACGCAGAATATCGAATAATACAATAAATAGTCCACCAAGAGTTTTATATCCCAAGACAAAAGATGCGAACGCAGATTATGGCAGCACTTCTAGAGGAACGCTCTGCCCTTCACTATCACAGGTGTCGATTTTGGTGGGCCTTTTCAAATAAAGGCATCCATATTGAGGTCTCCCACACTGATGAAAGGCTATGTGGCTGTCTTTGTCTGTTTTACGACAACAGCAGTATGTACTAATCTGACAAAAGAGGCTTTTCTCGCGGCATTTGCTCGCTTCGTTGGACGACGTGGACGTGGTTTATAGGAGCGCAAAGAGCCATTGAAAAACAGTTCGTGGACTTTATAAAACAAGTTTCACCTGAGATTGTACAAAAGTACGCTCCCCAAGGCATTAACTGGCAGTTCATCCCTCCAAGCGTTCCTCATATGGGCCATTGACGACACTCTCGCAAGGTCTCTCAGATCTAACAGCTCTTACACCAGGGCACTTTCTCAAAGGAGCACCCATTCTGGCCAGACCTGAGCCAGGCGTGGACTTGCTTTCCTTGCTAAATACATGGGAAAGAATTAAAATTCTCCATCATGAGTTCAGCCGCCAATGGAAGGAGGAGTATATAAAGGACCTTCACAAAAGGTACCGCTGGAAAACTCCCGAAAAGACGTCAAAGCTTGGAGATTTTGTCCTAATACATGACGACTGTCTCCCCCCTACACAATGGCGGCACTGACACATACACAACACCTAAAGACAGCAGTTTCACCACACACCACACATCCATTGGAAGCAGCAGAAAACACTACACACACCAATACAAGCGGCTACGAATCCACCACCGCCCAACGGGCAAAAACCCTCATCCTGGAAGAGGCGCGGCCCTTTTCGATCACGAATTTCGATTAGAAAACATCGGCGGATCTACCTTTTTTCCGTATTTTCGGCACGCAGCTCAACCATCTTTGTTTGCATTTCTCCGTATTTTCGTCGGCAGCTCAACTATCTTGCTGCATCTGGTGACCCGACCAGAGAGATTTTTATTATAACGCTAAAATAAAATTGTGATCTAAGTTTTTATTAAAACTTTGCGTTCTGAAAGTATTCTTTCCGGAGTGGCTGTGAAAAGTAAGTGAAGAAGTGAATGAGAAATCATATAAGGCCCAACTGTAAACATCATATATATGTACAGCTGTACTTCCACCAGCTAATAATGTATTGTGAGTTGTAATAAATATGAAATTATGATATCAAGTAAATTAGAAGCTTCAAAAATTCGATTTTTTTTTTGCTTAAATCTCTTTAAAAATTATCTAAGAATATGTCCCCAAAGATTTAGATGAGAATACAAAATATTTTCGAAGCTAGAAGGAAAATAGCGGAATTTTTCTTGATTGGCGAGAAGGATAGAAAAAATTACAAGTCGTATGGAATTGGGGTAAAATTATTATCTTGGCTTTAAATTATCTTCTAGCTAATTAAAAATAAACTGATTAAAGTTAAGTTTGAACATATTTTTAAACAACATAAAGTAAAATTTTTTTGTTCAAAAACCACTTTTTTTAATTTTTAACAAATTACTAAAATTTTACCCTTTTTTTGGATTTTTTTAATTTAACTAGAAGATAAATTATTAAAAAGTATGAATAACTTTTAATTTTTTGTTTCCGAAAGAAATTGCGACGTCGCGCAATTGCTTCCCAAAGGCGGAGTATCAAAGTTTTCGTATTAAAAAAATTTGGGAATGATGTTTAAATACATAAATTGGCGTATAAATGTGAATGAACATAAGAGCAAGTATGTTACATTTTCGCTAAGACTAAAAATGTGCCCGGCAGTAAAAATTAACAATATTTTAGTACCCCAAGTGAATGAAGTAATTTATCTTGGTATTCACTTACGTGGAATAAACATATATCTAGTAAAGAGCTGCATATTTAAATTAGCTTTAAAATAAAAACTTTAAAATTAGCCTAGACAATAAAGTGATTTTATATAACGCGGTGATAAAGCTGATTTGGATGTATGCCATTTAACTGGGGGGTCCGACCTGTGCAACTATTATAGATATAATCAGGCATGTGCTGAAAATCGCGTGATTTCATCTTGTTCGGTATCAAATCGCACGAAATGATTTGGGGAGTGATGAAACTCATTCGATTTTCGAATTAAAATTTTTTATAATATAAAATATCAAAACTGAAAACAAACTATTAAAAATAGTTTATATATTTATAAATAATAGCATTCGATTCCAATTTTGAGTTATTTTAAGAAAATTTCAAACGTATTGAACATATTGAATTATAAAAGTTAATAATTACTACAGTATATAGATATTGNTTTTAAGAAAATTTCAAACATATTGAACAGATTGAATTATAAAAGTTGATAATTACTACAGTATATAGATATTGGCAACCCTGGGTTGTGAGAGAGCAATCAGCTGATACGTTTCCACGGCAAAAACCAAAATGCTGTAGATTCTCACGTCATCCGACGTCAAAGAGAGAAGAGAGTAGCGTTTTTCACTGGGCACTTACATTGCGCGCCCATAAGGTAGGTCGAATCAGCTGACACGACCCACGATTCTGTGTTTTTGACTGTATCTGCTATAAGTGAAATTACATAAGTTCGTTTAAACTGTATGTTAACAATGTTAACATCCAGCATCTGATTTTTTACAGATTCATTGCATACTATGGGAAAATAAAGAAGCATTGTAGAATATTATTAGCGATATAAGGCTATTAATAAAGCCAATGACCATAGCAGTTGAGATAAAATTAGCAGCCACGTTCCAGAGAGCCGTTGGAAAAGATTCCCATATCGCGCTTGACAAAACGTGCTAAAACAAACTTTGAGACCTTTGAAACGGACACAATGTCGTACGTGGATAGAATTCCGAAGGTCTCAAAATGAATATAGCCAGTCTAAATATCATTTTTATAAAGAATTTGGGATTCCTGAAGTAATTAGCTGCGTGGAGGGAAAGCAAATCAAATTGTTAAAACCTCGTGATAATGGACATTAATAGAAAAAGCTGTTTTAGCATCAATGCAATGATAGTAAGTTAGATAATGACCATTGCATACGTATCGATATACAGTTGTGTTCAAAATAATTGAGATGCATCGCAATATAAAATACAAAGTTAGGTTTTTCAACATTTATTTTTTATAAACGAATTGTTCATTTTATACAATCTTTTTATGCACTTTTAAATTTTTTACAGATGATAAAACCAAAGACTTTGAATATAAGCATAACAAAAAGAAAATATATATTAATTCAACTGACTTAGAAATAAATTTTGAACATATATTAACGGAACATATAGGAATTGGAAAAGTAGGCTTATTTAGTGCACTAGACGATCATAAATACAATATTCTACAACAAATAACAATAGAATTATTCGAAGGAAATGGAAATGTAAAATTTGTAAGATATGTGTACAATGCTAAAGAAATAGAAAGTGAAGACGAAGTTTATAGTGAGATCCAAAGATATCATAAGAATTAAACGGGACATGCCTGCATCAACGAAAATTATGAAGGCTTAAATCAGTTAATATATTTATGCATTCAGAAGTTAAAAATAATTGCGATATTTGTAGCAGATGTACATAAATTCGATTGCAACCCTATTAAAGAAAAGTTTAAATTTATAGATATTCCGACGGACATAAAGATAATAGTGTGTATACTAATTCCATATGCAATATCTTAACCTCTGTAGACCGTTGTTCGTTATTTGCAGCTGCTTTTTATCTGGAAGAGCGACTCCATAGAACATTAACGGAAAAATAACAATTTTGTGTACTAAATACAAATAAATTATTATGCTACAAGATACAAACCAATCAATGCTGAATATGGGAGCTTAAAACAAATTATTAAAC
>NW_017537374.1:93306-100614 GCF_001853355.1 Bactrocera latifrons | reverse complement strand
AAATAAATAAAAAAAAATTAAGAGATTAATAATTAAAATGTTTCACAATATCACACATTTAAATAATCATCATTTCATCATACATTTTCATTTGGTAATATTTACTTGTTTTTATGTTGCTTCATAGCCGCCAACGTTTCTTTTTTAATTCCTTATTTCAATTTTTCTTTTAGCTATTCTTTCTAAAGTCGCATGAAACGATATTTAATTTATTGACTCTGGTTAGGAATAAAGTAAATATAATTTTAAGTTAGCCAATGAGATTGGTACTGACTGATCATTTATTCGTATAATAATTCACAGTATACAGATGTACTTAAGTATTGAATATATTAAACTTAAATTGTACCTTTACTAGTGGCATACAGAACTTGTTACTCTACAGTCGATAACGATAAAGTGACTTAGAGGCTATTGTTCCAGTGGTTTATATAAATCTTAGTGCCACTTATAACTATTGAGGCGCTGGTTGTTTACTAGTAAATAACTATTTGGGTTGTTACTGTTTGTTGTACTGATGTACTGATGGTTTTTCTTTAATGTTGTTCGTTTACTGGAACATAAGGCAGTTTTGATGTTTGTTTGCTTAGGATTGTTTGTTGAAGTGATATCATGCTATATTTGTGGTTAGCTATTGGTGTGCTGAGTTGAGCAAAGGCGTGTTAAAGTATTAACTCGCTCGAACACTTTCATTGTGCTCCGTTGGTAATCTGTTTTGATTAACAACAAGGATACATAAATTATTTATTGACTTTTCCAAGTTGTCATTAGCTTCTTTTAAAATTGTTGAAGTTTCTTTGAAACTTTTGAGGTCATGGACCCAATCGCAGACAAGTCTTCAACAGCCTCCTTCATGATATGTGCAATCTTGAATTGAGTCTTAGATAGATAGATAAAGTAATTGAGGAATGCACCGCGACCTTAGGTCTATTGTGCCCTCTCCTGGCTCACAGGGACTCCCTTAGCCCCGGCATGTTGATGAAGTCCAATATCCTACTGGGTGCTAACGAGGCGATGTGATCCCTTTCCAGATACATGGATCCAAGGGCCTTTGTGCTCCGGGACCTCAGACTCCCTGTCACAAAACCGACAGTTGCCTAAGTTGGTCCCTTGGGAGGTTTATTAACAATTTGAACCTCTTCTGGTTATACCCCCCAATTAGCAGCTTGGCGTGTCGCATATCATACGCTCGCTGCCAATGCCTTTCCTTACGCGCTCTTTCTTCCTTGCGGAGCAGCTGCTTCACAGCATAGGGGCCCACCCCAGTGAACGGTTCGGGCCCAACCATATTGGTGGAGGCTGCAGAGCGGGCAAGTTCGTCAGCCAGCTCATTGCCGGCTATACCCCTGTGACCAGGCACCCGCATCAGGTGCACCTGGTTCTTTTCAGCTAGGTTGTTCAGCCGTTCTCTACACTCCTGCACTAGTAACGATTTGATCTCGCAAGAGGAGATCGCTTTTAGTGCCGCTTGACTATCGCTTAGTATAGCTATTCGCTCATTGTGATAGTTACGGTGGAGGTTTACTTCTATACACCGACTTAAGGCCAAGACTTCGGCCTGAAAAATGCTCGGAAAGCTTCCCATCGGTATGGAGAGCTTGGTACGTAGACCTGCGATACCTGCACCGATTCCTTCCGACGTTTTCGAGCCGTCGGTGTACCACTTCAAAGTGCTATCGATTAGCAGTTTCTCAAGAGTGGAGTCGCTCCACTCACTCTTGCTACCGAGGGTAACCTTAAACCAAACAACGGTGTGAGTTCCAACAGTACCTTCATAGTCCGCATAGCGCCCGTCATGCAAACTCATGCTAGCCGCTGAAGCCTGCGACGCTACGGAGGCCCAGGACACCGCCCCGTATGTAATTATAGGTCGCATAATCGTGGTGTACAACCACCTAACGATCTTTGGCTTACCGTCCCAGGATTAACCCGCCAGCCGTTTGCACACCATTAATGCTTTTGTTGCTTTGACTAGCGTTTGGTTCACATGTCCACATCTCGATCTCTCTGCCCCTAAGTGTGAGGTTCCTCAAGCCAGGTAGGGACCTGCGTCTTGTGAAAGGGATTACGGTTGTCTTTGAAGGGTTAATTGAGTCTTGCCGAGGACGTTTCTGGGTATTGACGTACTTGACACAATATTATCTTCAACCGAGGAATCATTTATACCGAGTGAGAATGTTTTGAGAATTTCTTCCTCTCTCGTAAATATACCACAAGTTCAGCAATTTTTTCTTCGGTTGACTGTAGAATGAACTGGTTAAACTGACCTCCATCGGTGGCTTTGTCTCGCATTTATTTCTTCGTACACAACCCTCCCAGTCGAACCAGACCTGCTCAAATAATTAATATTGTAATTCCATATGTAAGCAAGTAATTAAGATGTACTTAGTTACAACAACAAGTAAGTATAAAACTTTCTTCCAGTCATTTACTTCTTTTTGTAGGGACCCTCACAGTTAAACTGTGCTCAAATGTGCATTGCCGCGCGATCGCTGTTAAAATCTTTTTTTTTTCGCTATATAAGGGAGCTGTTCCATGAAATTTTCATTTCATCTTGCGCTTGTGTCTTATGCTTGCCCTTAAAAGTAACCGATACATACATTTTAAGAAAATATAATCAGTACACATATATTTTGCCAACTTTTTACTCTCAAACATATTTTTTGTGTGCACGCAACCGACCGATTTCAAGAAGAAAAAAAATGGCGATTTCGGTTTCTGGCAAATGCCAATTCGATGCGATTTCATGTTCGAAAACGGAAGACGGAAATTCAGCACAGGATGTCAAGTTTTCGATGACAATTTCATGTGAAAACGATTTGCTGCACATTCCTGAATATAAAGTTTCTATAGAAAATGCTTAGAACAAGCATTTGTTCGCCATGATACATGCATAATAAAAATATCCATAAAGATCTTGGTATTCCTATAGTAAAGAAAGAAGTAGATGATAAATATTATTATCTATATTACTCTATATTACTCCGATATCGCCCAAACCCATTGTCTAATGCTAAATGTAACCTGTGTTTAATTTAGATACCTCACAGACAATCCAATGGAGTAAAGTCAGCTGCAGTTTCGAAATCCTGATATTACTTGTGGTTATGTGGGGGGGTAGGTTAAGTATTTTTCGGATTGGACAATTTTGGTTGGATTTGAGAAATTTATGGTTATAACATGGTACACTGTTATTCGTGCAAATTCTTATCTCGTTATATTAATAACTTGTTGATTCCAGCGAATCCCTGAGCGAAATTAAAGTTGTATATCTTAATTAGGGCTTACTTATGGCACTTTATAGGCCTTTGTGGGCGTGGCAATAGGCCAATTATGACCATCTACGAACTCGACTGGTGAAATGATCATTGCGCCATATTCTACGGGTTATTTTTTTTTTTTGTGGTTATTCAAGGGTTACCACTGCCTATTGTAATATTCATAATTTTTCTATAATTAAAACGATTGAAATTTTTATATTATTTCTTTTGATTAATTTTTTTTTAGTTTACATGGTTATACATAACAGTTATATTTTTCCTTTCTATTTTTACAAATTATTTTGATTTAGCTTCTAAATATTACAAATTTTATATACATTACAAACAAAATTTTCCTTCTTACAATCAATTGTTTGGCAACACTTATGTATGGTATTTATGATACTATATTAACATTATGCTTTTGGTAAAAAGCTTTTATTTATATGGTTTATATATAATTTATATTGGTATACTTTATATAATTTACAATACTAAATACAATAACTGGTAAACTTATTAATATTCACACAATTTGTGCATTTGTAAGTTAATTTAACAATATTTATTTAATTTATAACTATTAGTATTGAATTATTTAAATAAATAAAGGAAATTCGGCTTTGGCTGATTGGTCAAGTTTCGCCTCAGATTTTTGCGTTTATGGTTGACGTAATGCAGGGGTGGGCATATTAGCCCAGGTTGACATTTTGAGGGCTTGATGAGGGGATCATCGCGGTCAAACATGAAGAGAGAAGTGAGAGCAACGTGTTTTATTACTCCATATTTATAAATGAAAGCAACGTATTTTGCCACTCCATGTTTACAAATCAGAGGGCACACATATATGGGAAGTTGCATTGTGAGTAATAACTGTAAAATTGCCTAACAATTTTAAGTTTCTTTGTAACTACTATAAATTTATAAAATGTAAGACTAATAACAAAAAGTATAATATATATTTTGTTTTGGTAATCATATTTTTTAATATGCCTTTATAACAGCATTTAATTTAGTTTATTTGAAATAATAAATTTTATGTTTGGTTTAATCTCATTTGCTGTAGCTACACGCATTATTGTACCAAAATTTAAATCAGATAACCTATTTCTTATATATATTCTTATAGCAAAAATATATGAAAATATTCAATAAAACTAAAAGTTATATATATAAATAAACGATTATTCAAATCTCAGAGCAAATAATAAACAGACAAATAAGTAGTTCTGCAGTTTCTCGAAATGAAGGGAATAATTTATATACATATATAATATAAATATAGCTTAAACTAATTGTTTAAGGTTATATCTTTAATACATTTAATTTATGACAATATCTTATTAAAACAATATTTTTTAAATGGGTTGAAGAAAATAATATTTTTTCTTTAAAAAAACATTTTCGTTATTTTTCATCTAAATAATTAATAGTATAATGAAAACTAACAACACGTCTTTTAAGGATATATTCCCTATTATCTTTAAAATACTATGAACATAAAAGGCATTGCATGGCACCAAAGGCATTTAGAATCATAAAATATTTCTTGCAGGGCATATTTGGTTTTGTGCTACAGTCTTGCGTGATGTTAATGCGTTGCTGGCATGGTACGAGGGAGCAAGGAAAGTCCCATTCACCGTAGTAAAAGAGCCATTCACAGTCCTACCCCCACGTGTACGTTTACAACAGAAAAATCATGGCCAATAGGGTGGCGGAAAAGTTGCCTTAGTACTTCCTGATTCCAATGCCACTTTTTGTTTTGAGATCGGATTGCATCTTCAACCCCAACTCCGGCCTTGAAATTTCGGAAATATGTCAGCCTTGGTTTAGTCTGAATCTGTGTCAAATTTATTGATTAAATCAGATTTTGTACTCAACTTTGGAACTTGTTGCCTAGATTTCAGTGTAGAGCGTATAAAACGATCACGAGATTGGGGGCCAATAACTTTAGAAGATGCCTCTGTCACCAGTTTGACGGTTATTTCGACTGAAACAGTGTGAGAGGGGAATTCACTAAATTTCCATACCTCTGCAGTGTCACCCGACAGCCCTTTTATGAGTTCTTTGTTTGAAACTGAACAAAGAACTGGTGGAACAGACCCTGCTTCTCTGGCTGCCAGAAGACGGTGAAGAGCCAACTTTCTGACTTCTATCCGTTCGTCAGTCATCATACTAAGGAGAATGTTTTCTGGAAGAGCAAAGAAAACATTCTGTTGAATGGATGAATCGACAACCTTGCGCAGTTTAGCAGGTAAGTATCTCGACCTTTGAATTGCAGCATAGAGATTGCGCGAGCCATCTTTGATTGAACTATTGAATCTTATTGAGAACTACAAAGGTGAGTAAACTGTAAGTAAGTACTTGACCAAAATTTTTCCTTTCCATTGTTGGTTTGTCAGTAGAAATGTATAATCTCAGAATTATATTTTCACAGGTGAGCCAGCGAGATTTGCACATGTTACCTGGATGCATCGACGCTAAATCTGAGGAACATTGACCGGAAATAACAGCTTATGACATTTTATAGAGATAAGCTTGGTCTATGCTAAGTTAGGTCAGCTTAATAACCTCAGAAGGTAATTGGCAGGATGGAAAACTTTCAAATTTAACAACAGGCAACTTCTCACAATCAGGGAGCAGTTTACCTATGTCGCCAGAGAATGTACTTGGACTCTTTGAGACACCATCTATGTGTTCGAAAAGAGCGCGAAATGGAAGTTCGTTGAAATGTAGAAGACAAACAACCCACTGTAACGGCCTACCTAATCTTTCTTCTAGTTTCCGAATGATTCCAACTTTTCAACCTGTTTTCTTGTTGGTGCTATCAGCAGCGACAACTTCTAGATGTTCCACATCAACTGAGTTGTCTTGTAAATGTTGCCATATAGCTTGCGTCTCATCCTCAGCTGACCTGGAAGAAGAGGTGACGTGACCAAAGTAATGACAACCAGGTTCCGCTATAAGAGAAAAATGTTCCCCTTTGACAGTGTCGCGGTAGTACTTTTCACCTTTGCTGACTTGTGTAAGTGTATTGTCTTTGCGGCCTCCAAAATACAGCCCATATACAGAGTCAATACTTTCGGTGTTTTGGAGCTTAACTCCAACACTTTTTTTTGCTCGACTAATCTTGCATTTGTCAGTGACATAGCTAGCCTGATTCTCTGTTATCAAACCTGCTTTTTTGGCATCCAGAAAAGCAGATGAAACAATCAAGGCCGCTCCTCTATCACTTACTCCAAATCTTTTGGAAGCTAAAGCAGGGTGTTCTAATACTAGTTTGTTTTGTTTGGTTTTAGAGGATGGAAGAGAAAATTCATCATCACCATCGTTTTTGGAAGAATCCGTGTGCGACGCACCTACATTGTTGTCGTCTGTATGAGAGTCTGGCTGATCTGAATGGTCACGTGTTCTAGCTGATAATTTTCTGGTAAGTGTTGATGTTGAATGACGTTTTGAAAGCTTTTCTTTACGCTAATTTTTCTTTGTAATCTGTTTTGTTTCAGGTAGATCAACACTTCCAATGCGACCAATTCTTCTAGTTCTCTGGTCCGAGAGAAATGGTTGTTCATTGATAGGAACTTTCCTTTCCTTTGGACAAGTGCAAGAAGAAAACTAAATGCGTTTACAAGCAGCGATGTCAAATAATTTTCCGGCAGAAGAGACAAAGTCGTCTCTTTTAGAGCTCAAACCTATAGGGTTCCATTTGTTTGAGAGTCAGAAATTGTATGTGGTGAGCATTTGTAAACTCGGTGTGTGAAACTATCGGAATAGATAACTTTTTGAAAGTATTTTCAACCTTTTTTGCAACTATTTCTGTAACCTTTTTACTCCTAGGTTCATAGTTGTCGCCTCGGAGTCGCCTATGCGAAATCTTTCAAACTGATAACACGAAAGATAATCCTGGTAAGTAGGTAACTGGGACTCAGAGAGATTGTACCGATATATGCCAAACACAGCACATTTCTGTCTAAATTTATATTTAGATACAGACATTTTGAGTTCTGCGTTCTGTTGAATACAAGTGATAGCACTCGGCGAAATCAAC
>NW_017537374.1:89153-92763 GCF_001853355.1 Bactrocera latifrons | reverse complement strand
AAACAAAAAGTTGCATTGGAATCAGGAAGTACTAAGGCAACTTTTCCGCGCTATTAGAAATCCCGAATGGAAAAAGTCCGGAATCGACCCACCCTAATGGCCACCTCTGGTGAATAAGGATGGCGAGAGGTTAAAACGGGTTGCGTAAAGCAAAAATGCTTTATTATTAAATTATAAATTTACAGTACTATATTTATTCATTCGTAAATACTATTTTAAATTTTGCTTATAGAATGAAATTTAAGCTGTTATCAAAAGATTTAATTATATCTTGTTGTTATAAACAAATATGCCATATATTTTTAAGTGTTTTAGTTCATGAACAAAATATAAATTATTTTTGATATCGAGTGGACCAAGAGAGATAAATATTGTCCAAAAATTTGGTATTACATATCATACTAATTCGTCTAAATAGTAAAACACAATTTTAATGTAAGATAAATCAAGGGATAATTATAATAGCCATTTTTCTTATATTTTAAGTATAAATTTTTTTAATCACAAACTATATACACTTTTTATGTGTCAGAATTTAACTATACACCGGCGATCCCAAATGGAGTGTTTGACCATTCTAACACTGTTGCTGACCCGCAAAAGTTCTAAGCTAAGTTTTTAAATAAAAAGGATTCTTAAAGGAATTATTTTTTGATTTTGCAATATCTCTATAGTAGTAAAAAGTAGTTTAAATTCGCTTGCGCCACACTATTTTGCCATGCTCAATAGCAATACTGGCATAATATTTGCAAAAAAAAAAAAATATTGTTCGAAATATACTCCATTTGCAATTACCCTAATCGATAATAACTTGTTTGGCCAAAAAAAAATAGAATTCAAATTCCTTAATTTTTAATAGMTGTTCATTATTAACCAAATTACACTTTTTTGTTTTTTAAAGTTAATTATCAATTTCCACATGGTTCATAATCGACCATAATTCACTATATGTAAAGACGAATTGTAACTCGCGTATTTGCAAATGTTTCTTTTCAAATCGCTGCTTGGCCACCAACGGCACCAACTTTGATTTGATGAGTGTTGTTTATTATTTGCTTGGCCCTTGTTTTTAGCGTTGTTGCCATTATAGTAGTTTTATGCAAACATACGTAGTTCTTCCCGATGTTCTATCGGTTTTAGTGGAGCTGGTTCCTCCCACTCGCCCAATTCGGCATCATAAAATTGCGCAGCACGATATGGTCGCAATTTCCATGGTACTGGCTCTTCCATGGAGGTCAATTGTATACCCAAATGACATCAATTAATTCGATCAACTGGTAACGTTTTGGTCTGCAAGGCGGGTGTTGAGTGTTTAGCATATTAGAAAGTATGTAAATTCAATTTTGCTCAAAACATACCGAACAGCTTGATCGGGATCCTTAGCGCAATTGACAGTAGCTTGTGCAACATCCGAACAGCACATTCACCGTAGTATTTGCACTTCAAAACCCTCAAGCACAAAGCTCATTGGTTTGGGGCTAGCTTTTAAGTCTGATCAAATGTTGTACAAAAGCTTCTTTGCTGATTCTATAAAAAACAATTAAAAAAAATWCAAGGTAAATCTTTTGAAATAAAGTTTGATTTTAGCTTACCTAGCAATGCGACGTACACCTTCCATGAGCACATCATTGAATTTAAAATTTTGTCTCGAATTCAATACCAACTAATCATAAAATTGGAACAGCACCTGACACATTACGCAGCAATATTAACGAAGCCATGTTTAGTTATTTCGTACTTTTATTGGAATAAAATCCCAGTCGATCTGTTATTTATCTTCCCAATGGAAATTTGCAAACACTTCTTCCAGATTCAAATAACTAAATAAGCCGAAGTAAAGGATTGTCCCATGAAATAAATTAAAACTAATTGTTTTGCAAAAACCTGCGTTATGATGACAAAAATATAAATATGGCTGTGAATGAGCACATTCTGGACCCCACCATTCGACATGGTTGCTTATTTGTTCATAACATTTTTCTGTGCTGAACTTACCACAGTTAAAAAGAGGCAYAAATAAAAAACTTAATTBTTMATGTATTTGCTCATATTGTTCTCATCTTTAAAAATATATATTAAAATAAAAATATTTTCTTTTGAAAATATATTAAAGTTTTATATATAACCAATATTTTTGGGACAACTTTTCCATTAATTTTTAGAAAATAACACAATGCAACCAGTTTCCGGTTAAAAGACGGCCATCTTGGATTCCAATAGAAACTCAACCGCGGACTCCCCTTGACGTTTCTACAGTGGTACCTCTCAGCTGTGGCTTTGTTTACACAACATCAGCTGATAGTGACCCTACTCCTCCCTACCGTCATGGATAATATGATACGAGACTTTGGCATTGGCTCTAATTTTTTTCTCAAACGCGTTCCCTGATTTTTTGACAGCGATGGAGATCAGGGAATTTCTGACAGTTCAAATAATACTATTATGGTGCTTCAAATTACAAAACATTTCATAAAATACCTTTAAATTTCACAAATTTATTTAATTTTCATTGCTTTACATTTTTTATAAGCGGTCTTGAAAGATGCCACAAATCCCTCTGTTTACATATTTTTTTGGTAAGATTTCAATCTGGCCATCGCTCGTTTCCACTTGATAAACGTCAAAACCTACTGAACTCGATTAGCTGTCAAAGTTCAGTAGGTTTTTACGTTTAGCAATTGCACTCTCACTTCCAGTGAGAGAGGAGTTAAACATCTCTTTGTCTTTGCCCATATTCTTGGCAGTTAGCACATTGTACCGGACCGTCTCTTTTATGTGGTTCTTCCACAGTTACTCTACGAAGCAACAATAATTTCAAATCATATATTGGATGTGTTTAATTTTTTTTTAAGTCAATTTGAGTTCGACAACAAGTGAATTGTAAACATTGGCTACTTTGTTTCTACTAAATATACTTACAACCGTTTTAGTTCCAAAACGCATTCTAGGAAGGCTTCTTTGACTTCACTAGARTCTACGGCGGACTCCATACCCTTGATTACAACAACTAGGCCCTTAGAGCTCTTCAGTTTAACGATTTCCATGATACTTTTTTCAGTGTAGGACTGAATTTTTGTTTCGTTTATGTTGCCTTTTTTCAAAGGCACTATATGAAATTGTTAGTGCAACAACTTCACATAATTTCGCAACAAGAGTATTACTGCTGCGTTCGCGCAAATACATACATGTATTGGAGGTAATTTGGCATTAACGACTGTGGTGGTACCCTTCGCATCGTCGTCTGAACCATTGCTTAGTATGGCAAATCTGTTGCCATTTAAAACTTCCGTTTTATTATACTCTCGCAACAATGTTGCTAAAGAGAGTATTATAGTTTTGTTCACATAACGGTTGTTTGTAAGTTCTAAAACTAAAAGAGTCAGATATAGGGTTATATATAAAAAAATGATCAAGGTGACGAGTAGAGTTGAAATCCGGATGTCTGTCTGTCCGTCCGTCCGTCTGTCCGTCTGTCCGTCCATCCGTGGTGTAACTTGAGTAAAAATTGAGATATCATGATGAAACTTGGTACTCGTATTTCTTGGCTCCATAAGAAGGTTAAGTTCGAAGATGGGCAAAATCGACCCACTGCCACGCCCACAAAATGGCG
>NW_017537374.1:79365-80463 GCF_001853355.1 Bactrocera latifrons | reverse complement strand
CCCCACTATGTCGATGTGTAAGTACCAGATGCGTTGGCGGGGAAGTTCACCGCGCTATAATAGACTCTGGTTTTGTCGGATGATTTTATTCCGTTGGCAAGTTAYACATTCCTTAGCAAAGAACTTGCTGTCCCGTTGAATGCCGGGGCAAATAAATCGCTTGACCATTAGCTTTACAGTAGCGTGTTTTCCAGGATGCGACAAATAATGTGTTGCTTGCAGGAATGCTGAGCGAAACTTCGATGTTACAAATGGGCGAAGACTACGTKTAGAGACATCGCAAAAGACACTCTTGAAACTGAAAGGTAAATCCCTTTTCCTTAGCTTAAGAGAATGATTGATTGCACAATTCAGATACGAATTTAATTCTCCATCGTCACCTTGATCCTTGGCTAACCCCTCGTAATCGGTTGTCAGCGGTTATATTCGTGAAAAAAGATCAGCGGTGATATTCTATATTCGTTTTTTCTGCTACCCGGGATCATGGCGAAGAGTGGTTCAGGATAGCTAAAACACTATAAAGTTCCTTGGCGACAGTCGGAAGTGGAATCTGTGTTAAGGCTTCTATCAGGCTACGAATGTCTCCAGAATTCAAGCTGGTAAACTCCAAACTTTGAATTTGAGACGTTGATACTTAAGTCGAAGCTTCTCAAACGGCTGAATACTAACCGAAGATGTGCCTTATGCTCGTCAACGGACGTTGATGCAATACAAACAATCTGCAGGTTCGTCACTTGCGTTTACTTGCTAAGTTTGCAGACAATTTCTGCAGGAACGGCAGCGGGTAATGGTCCGGTACTGTTAAGGCGTTGAGCACTCTGTAGTCGCGGCACGGCCTCCACGATCTATCAGCCTTGCGCAGTAAATGTAATGGACCTGCCCAGTTACTACAGCTACTGTTAGCTGCCTGGGTGTAAGCGCGGGCCCTGCAGTGAGCAGTGCGTCGTATCTCACTGCACAAGTCGCAGGGTTCTGTTAGATGCCAACCTGCTSTTGCGGACTGGCCCCTCGGGTGGTTGTGGTTAAAACCCAAATGCGGGAAGAAAACAAGTATAAATTAATGTAATTTTACAACAGTCGACCTGTCCTCGACGGTTG
>NW_017537374.1:76843-78685 GCF_001853355.1 Bactrocera latifrons | reverse complement strand
CGTTTTGAGAACGTGACTAGTTTTTGTATCACGTACGGCTTTAACTATTACAAATTTGCCGAAAGCGTCAGAAATGGCTAATACATGTGAATTTCCCTGTTTGCTGCATATAAATGGACCCATATGATCCAGATGAGTGCGATGAAACGGAATTAGATTGATAGAATCAAAATGCTTAATACCTTCGGGTTTGCCTGAGCGTTGTTTCTGATAACAACACTTAATACATGCTGCTATATAATTTTTAACGTATTTCCTCATTTGCGGAAACCAATATGTCTGTCTGATACGTTGAACAGTCGTTTATGGTGCTGTATGTCCTGCTTTGTCATGGCAGAACTGTACAATGCGTAAGCATACCCCCCTTGGGACCACAAATTTTGGTCCATTGGGCGCATTGCGATATAAACGATGATTGCGTAGCTGGTAATCCGCCTTTAGAGTTGTATTATTTGGTGATGTTACGTTACCATTTAAGACGTTAATAATTTGGAGTATTTTTTCATCTTGGAGTTGTATCGTGAGAAGCCAGTCGTTGTCATTACTGGATACTGTAAGAACAAAACCTGCTGGATCGACTTCGCTTGCAGGTTGATCAGGCGCTCGACTTAAAGCATCAACAGACTGTAGGCGACTACCTTGACAATGTACAATAACGAAATTGTATTAAAGTAATTTGAGCCGCCAGGGTGCTATTTTTGATTTTAATGCATTATGCTCTTTTACGTGAGCAATCGGTTACGATTTTGAATTGTTTCCCCAGTAGGTAGATGCAAAATCTCTCTAATGTCTCGACAACAGCTAGAACTTCAAGTTCAYAACTATGATATCASCTTTCTGTATTAGTACAATGGCGACTATAATAGCACATCGGACGCCATGTACTACCRTCAGTTGATTGTAAAAGTAARCCTGCTAAACCAATGCTGCTGGCATCAGTATGCACTTCATGTTGAGCATTGACATCGTATAAAACAAGGATAGGTTCATTACTTAACGCTTTGATGATTGTTTCGAATTAATGTTGATGTTCACTACGCCATATAAATTTGTTTTGATTTAATTTCGTTAACAAAACAGTAAAAGGCTTCGAAATGAAGAAGTATTCTGGGAAAAATTTTCTGAAAAACTCCGTAAGGCCTAAAAATCTTCCAACCTCCGTTGTATTGGTCGGTGTCGTAAAATTCTTTATAGCGGCTAATTTCTGCATACGCGGTGTGATACCGTTTTCGTCGATGATATTCCCGAGGTATTCTATTCGTTTTACGAGAAATCTACACTTTTCGGCAAGTAATGTAAGTCCTGCTTCTTTAAGAAGTGAAAAAAATCGCTCAAGGCGCAAAAGTCCTTCATACACAGTTTTACTTGAAATAATTATGTCATCCAAATAAACTAACACTTCACATATATTGAGTTTCGACGCGAATTTGTTCATTATAGATTGAAATATGGTCGGTACATTCACTAAGCCAAAGGCATACGATTGAATTCAAAGTGACCATCTGATGTCACGAACGCGGTATACTGTTTCAATGATTCTTCAATTTCGATTTGGTGATAACCCATCCGAAGGTAAAGAATGTGCGAATTGGTCTTCCATGTTTGGCATTGTTAATGGTTGTTTAACCGTAATTTTGTTTAAACACCACAGACGATGTACTTTATTTTTTTTTCGACTAGGACGACTGGCGACGAGTATGGCGATTCACTCGGTCTGATTATATTGGGTCTCATGCATAAAAACGAGTAAAAGCGCTGAGTCAGAGAACGTAAAGTATAGAGAAGGTGCAGGTTCGACTGCGAACATTTGTTAGATTTCGGCTAAGGAATTCGCCGCATTTG
>NW_017537374.1:43025-74663 GCF_001853355.1 Bactrocera latifrons | reverse complement strand
AAAGCTATTCTCTTTATTTATTCTCAGCCATTTTACGTATATTTCTGCCACGCACGTGCTCAATTCTGCTAAATAGCAGCGAGGACGGCGAATTCCTTACCCAAATTCTATCGGCTCTGTTAGCCGCCAAATCGAACATCATACAGAATTCAATTTGCACCTTCTCTATACTTTACATTCTCTGATAAAGTCACCTGCAACTTCGAAATTCGATTGTGTCAGGTATAAGTGAGATAAGAGAAGTATTGAAACAATCCAACCCATATTTGACAGACAGACAAACCATTGTCATGAAAAGATTATCCCATGATCTCAATTATATACCAGGTTGTTAAATGAGTTTTTTCGTTTGGGAAAAAACACAATTTTGTGATTCAAAATACATTTTATTATTCAGTATAATCTCCCTGAACATTAATACACTAGCTCCAGCGATCCTCCAATTTGTGGATCACACACCGGAAGGTCTGCAAAATACACTTCAACAGCCGTTAAGACCTCTTCACTTGACGAAAAACGCTTGCCACGCGTTTTTGAGATGTCCTTTACTTGGATCGTCTTTAGTGCCGAATTAATCCTGAATTTATCCCATCTTTTTACTGTTCTAATAATAGGTGAACAATCATTATACACCTTTTAACATTCGTTCGTGTATTTCTTCCATTCTAAAAAAGACTGTGACACTGGACACTAAATGGATTGTAATCAAAGAATTGACAGAGTGAAATGTAATTAAATGAGTTAAGCCTCCCCCCATTCCACCTGGGAAAACTGGAGCACTATAGCAAGACAATTGAATACACCATAGCCGATAACACCATAACACAACATAACACCAACTCAACTCACCATCCCTGTACGCCAACCGTACGTTTGAACGGTACAAAACGGAAAAAATTTAATTATATATATCATCAATATATACGAGGTGTGTTCAAAAAGTATCGCGAATTTTCGTGGGTTACGTATATTCGAATTTCGAATTTTTTGTGGCGTTATGTTGGTACTCATGTCTCTCACTTATGCCGACAAGCTCGGCCAATTTGAATGTTCATTTAATTGCTGACAGCTGCTTTGCTTGCACGTGTTTTATATCGTCTTAGATTTTTACCTATTCAAAAAAATGGATCAAAGGACCTGTATCAAATTTTGTGTGAAAAACCAAATTAAGTGCGCGGATGCATTCCGAATGTTGGCATACGCAGAAGCTACCTTGGACCGAAGCAACGTTTATCGGTGGTACAAAATKTTCTCAGAAGGCAGATTAGTTTTCAGTTTTTTACATTTATCAGTTTACACTGAAAAATATATTTTACTATTTTTAATTGTTATTATTACTAAGTGAGCACAGATTGTTAAAATTGTAAATCGACTCAATTTTTAAAAATTCCGAAAATGATTTCTGATGACAAGAGTTCAAGTACACCTGCAGAAGCTACACGCTCGAAACAAGGTGCTTATTAAAATAATGCACAAAATTTTTGGACACGTCTCCAATCTGCATATGGCGCAGTAGTAGAAACTGACCTACCAGAAAATTTCAAATCCTCAAGCCCAAGAGGCAAGTTCAGGCATTCACCTCAAAGTGCCAGCATGCGATACAGAAATATTTCATGGGGGTTATGAACAATTCCGGGACATGTTTACGGCCGTATACATAAACGATCCTAAATTATCACAATCACAAAAATTGTATTACCTCCGATACAAAACAAAAGGTCAAGAAAGCGTCATAGTAAAGTTCGCTCTTAATGACAATAATTTCAATTTGGCGTGGGAAGCTTTAAAACAACGGCATGAGAATGAAAGAATATTGGTCGACAAAAAAGTGACTATACTAATGAATTTACTAAAAATCCAAAAAGGAACAAGTGAAGAAATCATAAAACTTCAATCCAATGTTTCAAATTGTTTGTCGGTTCTATCGACACTGAATATTCCCACAGGCAATTGCGACCCCATATTGGTAAACATATGAAACACAAAATCCTGAAATTTGCTAAGAGACACTATGCTGCTCAGAGGCATTAAAAACTCAAACGCGGCAAAATGAGATTCAAAGTAGGGTACCCAGAGAAGTCGTCTCCATTAAACATCGAGAGAACTGTTGGCCCTAATAGACCAAGGATCACAACGACTTTTCAAAGCCTCTAGGGTGCAAATAAGCTTTGGCGTAAAATTTGCTCCATACCTAGCCATTCGTACACTCCACGAACTGACAGAAGATACAAAGTCAGAATYTCGACTGGAAACAAAAGTGTTAAAAGCACAAAGTCACAGTCTTCCACAAGCACCCGAGTCCTCATTGATGTCTGTAGCGCTCTACTACTCGCAAAACTAGCTTCCCTGGTACAGACTCACTTAAATATGGCAAAATACAAATTATATCTATGGTCTGGTTAAAAAAGCCCCCTCGCCCGTGGAAAACATATATTTCTAATCGAACGTCGCAAATACTTGACGTAGTGAAATCAGCCTCATAGCGACATATGGACACCTCTGACAATCCTGCCAATCTAGATACAAGAGGGTGCAAGCCCCTACATCTTGCCTCTACCACGCTTTGGTGGAATGGCCCTAGATGGCTAACAGAATCTACCGATTCTTAGCCACAATCGCCAATGCGCAACATTATTGCCCCAGAAAGTCGAAAAGTCGACACCTATCACACAATATTGGATTAAGATGACATCCTTGAACGATATTCATCGTTCACCCCAGCCCTATATGCTCAAGTTCTCAGAGCGGTTTAAACTTAAAGTTAAAGCACATTGAAGCATCAAAGCTTACAATAAGCAAAGCCATGTATATTTACTAAGAGAATCGAAGACCACTGACAAAAAGAGCTCACTCTTGGTTCTAAACCAATTTCCTTCTAGACACGAAATGTCTGTTTCGTGTAAATGGTCGGCTTGTTAACTCAAACCTAACATACAACGAACGTCACCCCATAATAATACCTGACAAGTCTGCAGAAGCGGCGCAGTGCGACGATCGCCAATAAGCCTCGAAGCACGATCCCGTAGACAGCCAACCACATCATCATCCCGTATTTGGCGGCAACAGAATGGGAAGTTGCCACGACACTTCAGGCSTCAGCACCGGCAACTTTCTAGAATATCAGCAGATGTTTTGTGGGCGTTGCATTGATCCGACCACCCCTAAATGCGAACTCAGCCTTACTTTTTGCCAAAGAATATTTGCATCAAATTTCATMTGGATATCTTAATTTTACCAAGTTACAGCTTGCACGGGCGAACGGACGGACAGAAATTCAACCGAAGCTTTACTCATCATCCTAATCATTTATTTCAATTTAACCCTATATCTAACATGCTTTATTTAGGTGATACGTACAACTGTTGGRTGAACAAAACTATTATACTCAATAGCAAAATTTTAAGAGTATAAAAATGTTGCAAAGGAATAAATTATCAATGCAAATTGGTTGGTATTGACTGGATTTTATCTACTTTGATAATACTACATACTATTGATATACCACATACTAATAAAAGTACCAGAGTTTCACTAAGGTACCTCGCATACACTATTGTTATCTCATTTTCATTGAGATAAGACAAGTTATTGTCAGGAAAAAATTCTCACTGAACTTCAATTATACATCTCACACATTGACCGATATTTTCGGTGAAACTTCTAAAGGATTAATTACATTAAACCTTTAAAGGGAGTGGCCGCGCAGATTTCTCTTGTTACAGCGATTACCTGTGAAAAATTACAAATTTATGTCATAGTATAGTTTTCGTTTAATGACGTTTTATGGGCGTGGCAGTGGTCCGATTACGCCCATCTGCGCGATCGTCCTCTCGTTTTTTTTTTTGCTCGTGTACCAGGTATCTCAATCTTTTTCAAGTTATCGTTTGCACACATAGACAGACGGACGGATATACACTCACTGGGAACTCAACTCCTCTCCTTATCCTGATAATGTACCTTTAGATACATGTATATAACAATGTTACTATCTCGTTTAGTTTTTGGTGATACAAGCAAACGTTAGGTGAATAGAACTAAATATAATATTTTACTATGTTGGAATTTGTTCAAGAGGAATATGTTTATAGGAGACATAGGAAGCCTGCTAGATACAGTCTTAATTAAATATTTCAATCACTAATGATATAAATTTTTACTTTTTCATAACGCTTGGTTTCCATTACCCCATACCCCCCAATACGCGCAGAAAGATATGCAGAAAGCAATTTTACTGCAGTACATGCACATGAGAAATTGTGGATAAATTTTGAGCTGCCTTTATGCCGCGATGCCTGAATTTGGTATTCCCCCAAAACTAATACGGCTGTGTAAACTGGCGTTGAGCGACACTAAAAGCTCCGTCAGAATCGGGAAAGACCTCTCCGAGCCATTCGATACCAAACGAGGTTTTAGACAAGGCGAATTCGAACTGCWGAACTAAATAGAGAAGGTACCATCATCTACAAGAGTGTACAGCTGCTGGCATATGCCGATGATATTAATATCATAAAGAAAATATCCCACGCCCATGTCTTACATATGCAGAACAGTCAACAAACCTGTAGAAAATGTATGGACATTGGCTAAATGAGCTTCTGACCCCCATGACAGTATAACACTGCCACACCACACACATCATACACATTCCCTCTTCATACACATCCAAATTAACAAAAGGGATCAACGGACGGAACACAGCCTCTTTGTTCTCCATACGTGCACATACACGAACGAAACGTTAAATATCCGGCTTTCCAGCGAAACGCTTTTCGCGTTTTCTTTTCATATTTTGTCGAATTCGTCGCGAAATTAAAGGATAAGTGGCAGAGGTTTTATATATTTTTACAGACATATTTGAAAACCAGAAAAAACATCAGACTACACTACACTACACCGAAGCTAATGTACCCTCACAGGTGCATTTCTTTTAGTAACAATGTGTTCACTTTGTATGGAAGATATTCGCTATAGTAGTCCGATGTGAACAATTTTTTCGGAGGTTTTATTATTACCTTGATAATGAATAATAATGAAATAGAGAAACTTGTAAATGAGAAAAGACGAGCTAGCCGCGTTATGTGTACACTATAACCCCAACCAGACACCACACAACAAAATATTGTAAATTGGTCAAAATAAAAGATTAATGAAAAACATGTAAACATTACTAGAACAAAAGAAACAAGTAGAGATAAAGAACAAAAGAAAATAATGCAAATGCAACAAACATGTTTTGGTCCTTATGTTTGACTCAAAGGAAAACCCAGACATTATCGGGTAAATCACACAATCATACTTGTTTGCATTCAATAGATAATAAGATTATATTTAATAAATATTCTGTTTCCTCCAATAATATAATAAGAAAATACAAAAACAAAGAAATAGATTAAGAAAATTGTAATCACTTTAGTAGTTATATAAGCAGAAAATAATTTGAAAAAAGAGAGGGAATAAAATATAATGTCACAGAAATAACATCGTCGACATTTTTATTTTGGCCTCCGTTCGAAGAAGCAAAACTGGCCAAAACAGTCGGTAAAAAAAAAAACAAAGTTAAGTGATATTAAAAATTCATTTTTTAGTAGTTTCGTCAGCTTTAGCAGCGGRAAGCAAATCCTAAGATTAGTTCACATTTTAAAGATCTGGATTATATATAAAAATATATTAGTCGGTCGGTACAGATAGGGAAGTTTAAGARGTTTAAGTTTCTACACTAATTATCTTGAACGTCGGAGAGCGACTCCGAGGATTACAATTTGTGAAGGCGAAGAATATCATCATTCCGCCCATCAGTATTACCAGGAAAAGTGAGATTAAAGATTAATGCTCCACACACAGAAGACGCAGAGAGAGCGAAGTGCAGCCTACAAAACAACAAAAACAAGTTCAGTTATATTAAAAGATAATGCATCAGCAATGAATCCAGGCGAGCAGCAATCACTTCAGATGATAGCATCGCAAATTATGAAGGAAGCTTCAAGAAAAATGAACTTTGACGGCACCAATTTGGAATTTATAACGCAGCGACAAGTCAAAACGAAAATTAAAGAAGAATCAGCTAGTGTCATCCGGCCTTTGGGACCTTCACCAACATGGGAGCAAATGAGAGAAGACCTTATAAAGAATTTTGGAGTAAAAGAGTTTGCAATTTCAATAGTAGGCAGTATATGCAAATTSCAATAATTTTCAATTTGACGAAATCAGCAGAGACAATTCGGTAAAAATTCTAACCAAAATGACAATTATCAACAATTTAACTTTGGGCACAGGAGACAAAATAATTCCGAGCAATTTAGCTTTGAACAAAATAGGCAAAATAATTCTCAACAATTTCGAAGATATAATTCAGTCCACAGGAAACAAACCCCCCCCGAACCGATGTAAATGGATCACGTTCAAGAACAAGCAAATTTTCAGTTGCCAGCCCAAAACAATCGTTACCGTTAAGAGAAGTGACTCTAAAAAATTCAAAAATTAAATGTCTTATTGACACAGGGTCTACAACATCATTATTGAAATATAATGTGTTAAAAGATTATGAATGTATTGAACTTGATAAACCAATACACCAAACGAATTCAGTGAAAAAATTTATATACATTGGAAACTAACCAACATAAAAAATAATAACTTTGATAATATAATACACAACTTTGTATGTAAATACCTATACCCATTGTTTCATACAAAATCTCCGTTGTCACGGATAAAAAACTTTGTCAAAAAGTCAATGGTAGAAAATCGGAGCTGTTCCGAAACCGCCTCCTTTGRCGCTTTACAGCTTTGCCTACAAACTATCGTAAATACATATGTAAGTTAGCAACATTAACATTAAAAGCAATCAAAAGACACGCGCATCCGTCCTACTCGCAAAAGTGCTGATGATACGTCTAGCGCAGTGTGGCGTGATTCTCTGGAAATCCAGCTTAACGCGGGAACCGACGTCAGCAGAACTGCAAGCGCATTAAGTTACCATAAGAATTATAAAATTTGTTAAGTTTACAGTTAAGCGAGCGGTTGAACAATAAAGGTCGTAAGACCAGAAAAAGAAGATAATTTTTACTTTCGACAAGTAAAGCCATAACTGGCGAACAACAAAATAAACAATGTTGAMCSCAAATAATCTGGTTCGTCCACCAGTAATCAGGGCGAATGATCCTGCAGGAATCTCAGGATCTGCTAACGTTACAATAAACGAAGATGAGCTCGTAAACCTAATAGGAAGGGTAGCTTTAAACGTGGTAAACAGGCAGCGCCCAGCATAGTTAAGGGAACCATTAACCCGAATGCGGGCTTAGCAGACACTTGTGACCAAACCATCAATATAGAACATGCAAGCAAATTATCAGATTTAGACAAGATACCTGATGTGGTAAAATGTTTATGCGAATTCTCGGGAAATCCCGCCGAATTTAATTCGTGGAAAAWAMTTGTAAATCGAATATTAAATATTTACGATGCGAGTAAAGGCACACCTAAATTCTACGRAATCCTTAACGTGATAAGAAATAAAATCGTCGGCAACGCGGATGCTGCCCTTGAGTCATACAATACACCCTTAGACTGGGGTGCTATTTGTAAGTGTCTAAYTTTACATTACGCCGACAAGCGTGATGTATCCACCCTAGAATACCAACTTCTTTGGTTCAGGGAAWTAGGTCAATTGAAGAATTTTACCAGTCAGTTACTTACTTACTTAATAAGTTAGGCTGTATGGAGGTGGGCATCGAGGCTCGTAATCTTCTTACTCACACATACAGAAACAAGGCGCTAGATACGTTTGTGCACGGCCTCAACGGCGACTTGCCTAAACTATTGGGAATGAAAGAACCAATGGATCTGCCCCAAACATTACACTTGTGCTTGAGGTTGCAAAATCAGGGATTTCGCACACGGTACGCACACAATACCAATATCGATCGCAGAGGGATGCAGCGAAACACCGCACCACCTTTACCTTCAAGAAATTTTCAGAGGCAAGTAAACCAACAAAATTTCTTCCCCGAAATTGCTTACTTACCACAGCCACAACCACAAATTATTGCACAAAATCTTCCTAATCAAAGACCTAATCAGAATTTAAATGCACAAACACAATTTAACCAACCACAACTTATTTTACATAACTTTCCAAATCAAAGATTTGATCGGAACTTAAATGCACAATCACACTTTGACCAACCGACTCTTTATACTACCCCCTTTAAGAACTTTTCAAGGCATTTTGGGCTATGATAGCTTTCGGCAGCTAGATGCTGTAATTAACATTAGAGAGGCAACCTTGACAATTAAAAATAATTTGAAAATATTAATTAAAGAATTAAAAACAGATGCAGTAAATGCTATCAAAATACACGATGACAACATTACTCCCCATCAAAAAACAGCTCTACAATAATTGGTTACAGAGAATCCTAACTTATTTTCAGAACCGGATGAACGGTTAACTTATACTACCAAAGTAGTGGGAGAGATCAGAACGTCATCCGATTCTCAAATATATGGTAAGTTTTATCCATATCCAGCATCATTTAGAGGCGAAGTAGAGAAACAGGTGGAAAAACTACTAAACGATGGCAATATAAGACCATCCAGATCCCCCTCTAATTCCCCTGTGTGGGTCGTGGCAAAAAAAACCCGATTCCAGTGGAAATAAACAGTATAGGTTGGTGATCGATTATAGAAAATTAAATAGTTCAACTATAGCGGATAAATATCCGATACCCGAAATGGGAAACATACGATGGTATGTTATCGCATTTAAGCGACAATTCGATTTTTACCACGCAAGACCTCAAAAGTGGGTTCCATCAGATCCCACTAAAGCCGTCAGACATAGAAAAAACGGCATTTTCGGTGAATAATGGGAAGTTCGACGTTACTCGGCTACCATTTGGGCTGAAAAATGCGCCCGCCGTTTTCCAGCGTACACTTGACGATATCCTCCATGAACATATGTATAGGCAAAATTTGCTATGTGTATATAGAYGATATCATAATATTCGGAAAATCTGAAGAAGAACACTTACAGAATCTTCGAAAAGTTTTCCAAACTTTTGAGGAAGCAAATCTAAAGAATCAACTGGACAAATGTCACTTTTTTCAAAAGGATGTAGAATTTTTAGGATTTATAGTATCACAAGAGGGCATTAGAACTAACCCAAAAAAATTGGAAGCAATTTCTAATTTTCCCGAACCCAAAAATATTAAAGAATTGCGTTAATTTTTAGACCTATCCGGCTATTATCGTAGATTTATTCGCGAATACGCGAAATTAGCAAAACCATTAACAATCTTACTAAGAGGCGAAGAAGGCCGAATTTCAAAAAACAAGGCCGCAAAAGTACCGATTGAATTCAATGAACAAGCTAAAGAAGCATTTCAGAAAATTAAAAATACATTGGTTTCGGCAAACGAGAAGGAAATGCTAGCCGGCGTTATCCACTCTACGGAATTTTTTGTACGGGCAAGGTCAAAATCTTTACAGACCATCAGCCCCTAACTTTTGCTTTAARCAACAAAAATACAAATAGTAAAATGAAACGATGGAAGGCAGAACTAGAAGAGTATAATCACGAAATATTTCATAAAACTGGTCAACTAACGTTGGCTGATACACTATCAAGAATTACAGCACAGCAACAAATAAATGCAATGTCGATTATGACGCATAGCGATGACAGTTCAGGTCAAAACTTGATTCAAGTCGTGGATGTACCTATCAACAATTTCAAAAATCAGATATTTTTCAATTGGTCTACAGAATCAAGCTATAAATTTCAAATTATTTTTCCAACTATTCACCGTCACACTATAACAGAAATAGAATTTTCCGAGGAGACAATCATAACTTTATTGAAAAGATATTTAAACCCTAATAAATGGGATCAGCGCTCCCGCACCAATAATGGGAATAATACAAGAAGTTTTTTCAATCCACTTCAATAAATATCGTATTAGGTTCGCACGAAGAAAGGAAGAAGATGTATTAGAAGAACAAAGGCACGAAGAAATTATCATAGAAACACACAGAAGAGCTGATCGTAATGGTAGAGAGAATAAATCTCATATACTAGAGAAATACTTTTTCCCCAGCATGAATAACAAAATAAATAAAATAGTTAAACAATGTAGTATTTGTAAAACAAATAAGTACGATAGACACCCTAATAAGCCCGTCTTAAAAGAGACACCTATCCCCTCATATGCAGGACATATAGTGCATATAAATATTTACAAAACGGAAGGCAATCTCGTGCTCACTRCTGTCGATAAATTCTCAAAATATGCGCAGGTAAAACCAATAAAATCAAAAGCTACTCAAGACATAAAAGAACCTCTAAGGGAACTTCTCTTTCAGTTTGGAGTACGCAAAACCGTAATTTTTGATAACGAAAGGGCATTAAATGAAGACATATTAAACATTCAAATTTTCAAATCCCAGCCATATAAAAGTGCAGTGAATGGCCAAATCGAGAGCTTCCATTCAACATTTACCGAGATTATGCGTTATCTAAAAGCCGAAAATCGAGATCAGTCATTTGCACAACTTTTAGACTGTCTATGAATATAATTACTCAATTCACAGCACAATTAATAGACCAATAGAAATTTTTTCCGGTCGTACGGTAAGCACAGACCCCGAACAATTCGAAAAAGCTAGATTAGATAATATTCAAAGAATAAAAGATAAACAGCAACAAGATCTTAAAAATCACAATAGCAAATTACAACCAATTATTGATTATAATCCAGGAGAAACGATTTACGTGAAGGTCCACAATAGGTTAGGAACTAAAATCTCACCTAGGTATAAAAAAGAAGTAGTTAAGGACTACGGTACTGACCGACTCAAATAGAGTAGTTCATAAGAGTAATATTAAAAGCTAAGTAATAAAATTAAATTKTTTCTTTTTGCAGACTAACGCTTACAGCGACAACAATGGCTCTGACYGACTTCCAAATTACAGACTTCTCAACAGCTCATATAATTACAATAAGCAAAGGACTGACCAAAATACAAGACGGAACGTTTAAACTAATACACCTTATCAACGTTGAACTGTACGAATAATTTTTGGCAGAGGTAAATCAATTCACGGACAAACACATACAGTATTTTTTACTCAACTTTAAAACAAGAAATAGAACAGACCAAAGACGCAATTAAATCTATTACACCATCAGGTAGAAAATTTAGAAGATCAATTAACATCCCGGGTACAGCATGGAAATATTTAGCTGGAACCCCAGATCACGACGATTTTGCTGCATTAGAATACGACACAAAACAATTAAACGACAATAAAAATAAACAATTTCTAGTAAATCAAGCACTAACAGAAAGTATGAATAACCTCACAGTAATTACGGACAAACTAACAAAAGACAACTACTTCAACGACGAACTAGTAATAAGTATTCAAAACGTTTAGTTAAGGAAGAAATTGTAAACGTTAGATATGCTATCCAATGGGAAAATTAAAATTAGTAAATAGCATTTTATTGAACAAGAAAGAATTAGAATTAACTCTTAAAACACTAGAAGGGAAAAAGATGCCTTTTTCATCAACTGAAGAAGCCTTAAGTTTTGCAGAAACAAGCGTCCTTTATAATTCAACAATGTTAGCTTATATCGTAAAAATACCAATTACGGAAAAAGAAACTTATGAAAATATTTAAATTAAACCTGTTAAGAGAAATAATACGATTATAAATATTGTTTTTAATATTATTAAGAAAGAAAATAAGATACTTGGAATAAATAGCGAGTGTAAGACAATAAATTCTATATCTATTTGTAATAAAGACCAAATTGTTAGCCTAGTTAATGAAACCTGCATAACAAAACTTCTAAATAGTAAACAAAATCCAACTTGTCAATATAGCAACGCAAATCATGTTAAGCCAATAGAAATACTTCAACCTGGACTAATTCTACTAAACAACTTTAATGGTACCGTTAATAATAGTCTGGAAGAAATGTCTGTTGCAGGCACATTCGTCGTAAAATTCAGTAATCTTATAATAAAAATAAATAACGATTCTTTCTACAATGGCGAAACGCTTTTAACAGGAGCGTTACCAGTCAGAACACAATTTGCTCCAGCGGAAAAGGAAAGAATAAATCTTTTGTCATTGGAATCAATCCACGAGTACATAGACAACATAAAACGTTTTAATTGCCTTCAGAATAATACGAATACCACTCAAACTTCTGTGGCAATCRTGGCCATTCTCACACTAGCCGCTTTTTCAATAATATTCTTCTGCCATAGGAGAAAGAAGATAMTCCTGAAAACAAGCTTTACATCAGAAACATCGTCCAAGGATAAGGACCCAGTAGWACCAAAAACAGCAAACCCCATAACATACTTCAATTTTGACAACTTACCATATTTTTGATCAATTGAGGACAATTGATTTTAAGAAGGGAGGAGTTAGCAACAATAACATTTAAAGCAATCAAAAGACACGCGCATCCGTTTTACTCGCAAAAGTGCTGACGATACGTCTAGCGCAGTGTGGCGCGATTCTCTGAAAATCCAGCGGAATGTGGGAACCGACGTCCGCAGAACTGCAAGCGCATTAAGTTACCATAAGAATTATAAAATTTGTTAAGTTTACAGTTAAGCGAGCGGTTGAACACTAAAGGTCGTAAGACCAGAAAAAGAAATAATTTTTACTTTCGACAAGTAAACCCATAACTTGTATGTTTGGGCTTGTGTACATATCAACGCAGCTGCATAAAAATATTTCACAATTACAAACTATTTTTTAAATTCCTTGACAAATACAGTCAATTATGATTATGTGCCACATTCAAAGATACAGAAATTTATAGTTAGTTAAAAATAAAAATATAATATGGTACATAAGCGWCTGCAGATACTGAAATGAGTCGTACTTAAAACAGTAACTCCTAGGTAAGGCTGTAGGTCTATAAAGCTTTTTTTATAACAGCGCAAATTTACGAAACAGCGAAAAGTATCAGCGAAATTGTAGCAAAGGRACGAGTAATGTCACTGTAAGGTGGTCAGGTATTAGACTAACTTTATTTGCACAATTCTTCCCCTTAAATAATATTCTCTACAATATTTCGATACCGCTAAATATGTACATAATTTCGCTTTGTATTAATTCATATATACATATACATGTTAGGTACTTCTAACAGTTCATAAAACTAAGTACCTACTTAACGCTATTGCTTCTTCATATAATATATAATTTAGTTATTAAAGAGGAGTGTAAAAATGGGAATGCAGCGTTGTAATATGCTGCTTACATATTAAACTGAGTACGTGCTAAATAGGATTAACTAATGTGCACAAACAAACATACGTGTAGTTGCGTGAGCGAAACATAGCGTTAGTAAAGTGTACAGAGCAAACTGAAGCAAACACAATGCAAATACAATTGTTAACTGCATTGAGGGGAATGACTCCTACTGCTTAACCTTGAATATTAGGCAAATAAGAAGAAGTAGAAAAAGCAAAAATTGAGAGTTGATGATTCGTCAAGTTTTGTATTATGTCGACAAATATTGATGAAACGGAACATCCAAGCTATCAATCGAAGGCTGCTAGAGTAGTTACTTCGCTGATTCACGATTTCCAAAATGTAATTGGTGCTAACGATTGATTTGAATGCAGATTTTCGCTTCTCTCTTTCGACAACTTCCATGTCGATATCATTGCAGTTGACCTTTGGCCATTTATTTGAATTTTCGTATAGAAACCCCGGTCCGGTGTACTACATTGAATCAACAAGTTCCTTTACCTCTAGACGCAGCATCCGCCGGGTTACAATGAGTTGGTGCATGTCTCCAATGGGCACCTTTGGTTAAGTCCTGGATTTCCGAAATTCGATTTCCAACAAAGGTCGAAAGAGTTGCAGAATGCATATTCAGCACATGTAAGACTATTTGTGAGTCTGTCCAAAGAAAAATATTAAAAGAATTATGAGAAATTGTTGGTTTGATTATTGTTAATAAGCGAGCAAGGAGAAGAGCGCGACAAATTCTAATTTTGGTAACTATTGTTTTTTAATGGGTGCAACTCTGGACTTAGCAGTGAGTAAGCGAATAGTAGTAGTGCGAGATTTGTGAGATTTGTTGATTTGTTGACGAGTATAAATTGCGCAGCCATATGCACGAATCGATGCGTCACAAAATCCATGTATCTGAAGAGACTCCATATCTGTCGAAAAACAAAACCTAGGCACCTTGATTAATGAAAGATCCGATAAGGAATTCAGAAAGTTTTTCCAAGCCCATTGTTCTGTGGCACAGATTCATCGCAATCCAGCTTTAGTGGCCATATTTCTTGCAACAAAATTTTTGAAGCTATAATGACAGGAACGAAAATACCAGGTGGGTCGTAAAGTGACGATGCAATAGAGAGGATGGAACGTTTTGTAAGACGACCAGTGAGTCCTAGTTTTGCTTCAAATGAAAAAATTAAACAATCAAGAWTTTGGTTCCCTTTTTGCCCAAGAGCGTTAGTGAGAGATGAATCTACGTTTAGATCCTTTAAAGAGTCGTCTTCTCTGAATCTCTGATGAGTAGAATGCCACTTTGTTAATTTAAACTTTGCTAATTCTAACAGTTGTGTTACCTCTTGCTTTATCTGTGAAAGTTCGGTTAGACTGTCAGCACCACACAGTAAGTCGTCTAAGTAAAATGATGACTTCCGATCTTTGCGCCGATTGGGAATTGTTCTGAATACTGTTCAGCTAGGTACAGAAAATTCCGTAGAGCAAGATATGGTGCAGCAGCCATTCCATACGTCACAGTATTTAGTTGGTATGTCCGAATGTCCTCAGTCGGTGAACTCCTCCACAGAGTATTGCAACTTTCAATCATCTTCGTGCATTAATACTTGCCAATACATCTTGACTATGTCCGCCGTGAGTGCAAACCTATTGAATCGGAAACGAAGAAAAAGAATAAAAATGCGCATTGGGTTGATGGACCAACCATCTGAATATCGTTTAGTGATTTTTGAGATGGAGTTCGACAGGAGGCGTCAAATACGACTTTGTTGTTGTACTTGTTGGTTTAATAACGCAATGATGTGGTATAAAATAATGTGGTTCCCTCAGATTTGGATTCTTTGCAATGCTCATATGACCCAGGCTCCCGTAGTCGTTCATAAATTCAACGTACTGTGCTGTCAATTGTGGTGATTTAGCTAATCAACGTTCTTGTGCATTAAATCGTCGCAATGCCGTAGTGTATGACTCGCCCAAGCACGTCGGATCATCCTTTAAAGGGAGTTTGACAACTATTCTGCCGCAAGGTCTTTTTGACGCAGTTGCATTGTATAAACGATCGCAAATCTGTTGTTCACGAGTCCAAGGCTCTGGGATGGTAGTAACTTCTTCCAATTTCAACAAACTTTCCAATTTGGCATCTAAAGATTCATTGACTAAAAATAAACAAGATGGTTTAGATATATTGCCGGTATTATAGCGTCCCGAAACGATCCCAAGATGGATTTGACCTACAGATAGCAGACTGAAGAACGTTTCTGTACCCAGCAACATTTCGATTTTCTTTTGTTTGGAATATTCCATGTTGAAATTTTGATTTCCGGATCTGGTTGATAAGCAATGTGCGATCTAATACAAAAAGTTAATGGAAGTTCGAAACCGGTGAATTGCGACTTGATGTTAGTTGAAGTTTTGAATTTAATATTTGTTGATGACAAACCGATGCTTTGAATTTCTATGTTATATTTGTTTCAGCAACCTTTGCGAAAAATCATCTGTGATGAAATTGACTTGCGAACAGGAATTTAGCAGCGCTGTACCCAATCCATAGCTCTCCATTGAATCACGAACGAAAATTTTTACTGTTGCAAGGATTGCATTATCCAACGATGAATTATTCATATGTGTATGTACGGCTGCCTCCTGTGTAGGAAATAGTTGACTAGCTGTTGGTTGGCCTGAAGGTGAACCGCGATGAAGTAAACAATGGTGTTGTCGTGTAGAAACCTTGCACCTGTGCGATGATGAACAATTAGCTACTTGATATGCTTTTTGATAAGCAATTTACGCAAAGTCCAATTTTCTTTGCATGATCGAAACGTTGAGTTATGTTTAGCGACTTAAACCGTTCACAATTAAAAATTTTGTGGTTGTTGTTAAAACAGAATTGGCACGATATGGTAGAGAAGGAAAATGAGTAACCTTTTGGTTGACCCCTTGACTTCGGAGTGGAGTGTTTGTTGAAACCTTGAGCTGTCGAAGTACTACCATGCGGGTTGTCGAGTGATTCCAGATACTGGCAGTGCCTTTCCAAAACTGCGATGAAATCTTCCCACGACGGCAGCCTTCTGAAATCTAGCGACTCCTTCCACCTTTTGTTAGTCTGTTTATCAGATTTCTGCAATGTTAGATAAATTAGCATTGCTTGAAAAATGTGCTTGTCACTACCCAGTGATGTCAAAGAACTATAAATAACAGAAGCTTTATCAATCAAACTTCTTAGCTGAATGCCATTTGGTTTCACAACTGCTGGTAAATCAAATTTAGTCCTTCCAAGAAAATTAGTATTTTGTTGTCATAACGTCCTTCAATCATTCTAATGCCTTTGGGTAGTTTTCATTTGTAACATGAAACGCATTTACAGCTTCGAAGGATTGATCTTGCAGACAATTTCGTAAATGGTTGAATTTTTCAATATTTGTTAAATTGAACTCGTGATCAATTATTTGTTTGAACAATGTAACAAAGTTTTGATAATTCGAATACTTGCCATCAAACGTAGGAAGCTTAAGTGGTGGAAGTTTTGAACTTGATTGTGCCTAAACGACATTTGTATTCCACCTTTCATTTCCACCTGGTCGTAAGCTAGCATCGATGATATTTTTAATATGTGTGATATTTTTCTTGGTGCTGGTGCGTTGTTGTTTTAGTTCGTCCAAAGCCATTGTAGAACGGGATTCTTTGTGCTTTATATTAATTAATTATAATTACCCTTTTAGTGAGTAGTTAGGTAATAAATGGTTAGTTAATTTATTGCAAAAAGGTATTAACGAGATTAGTATTGTATATATGCGAAGCAACAAATATGCGAATAYCACCTGGACGAAGTGTTACTAGCAAAACGTAGCGGCGACAAGTAGATGTGCTGTGCTGTGTGCGAGCGATGCTGGTGTGTCCAATGATAAAGATGTCCAATGGTGAATATCCACTGACGATGATGTCCCACGATGCAGTCTTATACTGACCACCAAACTCCGAAAAGATATGTGAACAACGAAAACAACTTACTCGTGTACCACGTTGGGCGTCAAAAAATGTAGGGCTATAAAGCTTTTTTATGATCGCGCAAATTTACATGTACAACCCACGTTCCACACTTAAAGAAATTACCGAGGGATTTATTCCTGAGGAATTTTTGTGATCACCAGTACTAAAGGATTGCTGTAGGCGTAGCTGAGAAATGTCAGCTACAGCCAAACAGGCAAATACCTTTACTGGTAATAAGGACGATGGTAGCCCATTCACTCGGAGCAAGAAGACTCCCCGATCGCCGGACCGTCAGCCAACAATGCCCTTATTGCAGAGTATTAAAATTACTAAACCATCTGCCTGCGGGGTGACTCCCATTGACAATAGCTTAGCTTCGACTAACGACTCCAGCGTAGTCAACACGTCTTCCGCAAACAACATCAATAGCAGTGATTTGTTGRTAACAATGAGCGAAGGAAAGAAYGCGCTCTCCGCTCTGAGAGTGCTAATAGATGACCTTATCTCCCTCACGCACAGCCAGAAGCAAAGACATGTCAACCAGCACATGCGAAGTTTAATAGACCAAATAGCGCAACTGCAAAAGCAAGCAACAAAAGAAGCTAGAGAGGCGCGCAAAGAGCTCGGAACAACCAATAGCAGAGGAGCAGAATCAACAACAAACGAAACGAACATGTATTAATTCGCCAAAAACCCGGGCGAGATCAAATCTGATTGGTCAGTTTAAACGATCAATTATGATGAAGGACAGTGTCAATACCAACCATTTAGAAGGCACTATCAAGTCGCTACCAGCAACTCAGTTGGGCACGCAAGCATCACAAGAGGCTAACTGCTACTCTCTGAAACCAATGAAGGAACCGTGGAACATGGTAGCTAAAAATAGTCTACGAAATTGCCGAAGACAAAGCCCCAGGCCATACTGATCTCAAAAAATGGGAATCTTACCTATGCCGAAATCCTACSCAAGATTAAGACTGACTCTAATCTGAATGCATTCGGTAACATGGTAACCAAAATACGCAAAACACAAGGCGGAGAAATGCTGCTTCAACTAAGTGGTACAGTGATACCAACCGACTAGCTCGAAAATATGAAGAAATGCCTTGGTGACCAAGCCTAATTAAATTGTTGACCCAGGAGATCCTACTTGAATGTAAAGACTTGGATGAAGTCACCAGTAAGGAAGAGGTTCTCTATGCTCTGCAAAAAGTGCTGGGAGACAAGGAGTTGACGATCTCGGCAATTAAGGGCATAAGAAAGGCTTACGGAGACACTCAAACTGCGCTCATAAAACTCCCGGTTGAAGCAGCTAGACAGCTACTACAAAGTAGAAAGCTGAAAGTCGGGTGGGTAATCTGCCGTATCGGGGAACATATTCAGCCGCAGCGATGCTTCAGGTGTCTTGACTATGAACACACAGCGAAAGTGTGCACAAACGAGGATAGGTCTAGGATGTGCAGAAGATGTGGCGAAGGTGAACATCAGGCCAAGGACTGCACCAATAAGCCGAAATGTCTACTCTGCCTGAAGGCATGAGATTATTACAACTCAACGTTAACCATTGTCAAGCGGCACAGGACCTCTTAAAACAGACGATCGCTGAAAAGCAGATCGACTTGGCCTTACTCAGCGAACCATACAAAACCGGGCGGAGTGTACATTGGTTATGTGACACCAAAAATAAGGCGGTGGTATGGAAATGTAACCCTAGCTTCCCTCAACTGGAGTCTAAATGCTCTTTCAACGGATTTGTTCAAGCTAAAGTAAGCGACATACATATTTAATGTTGCTACTTACCCCCCAGCATCAATGATGAAGAATTTAAGAATATTATCGACAGCATTGTGACCGATGAACGAGGAAGAACTAAATTGGTAATARCTGGCGATTTTAATGCCTGGGCTATTGAATGGGGATGAAAAGGAGCTAATAGTAGGGGCAAAACCTTACTAGAAGCTTTTGCTTCCCTTAATCTTGAGCTACTCAACTCAAGTAACCAATGCACGTTCAACAAAGGCGGCCGACAATCAGTAATAGATCTTACTTAATAAACTCAAGCCTAGTTCGTAGATCGCATTGGCAAATTAGCGATCAGTACACTTTCAGTGATCACTATGCCATTATATTTGAGGTAAATGCTCCGCAAACACGGCTCCATTTACAGACCCTAACAAGAAGTTCATGGCGACCCAATTCATTCGACCCAGACCTCTTCGAAGAAGCCTTTGAACCCGCCACCCTGCCTGACAACTTGCGRTCGGTTAACGAGGCGACTTCAATGATTATGAGCCGCATTAAGAGTCATGCGACATATCAATGTCGAAGCTTCCACGGCGCAATTATCATCCTCCCGTTTACTGGTGGAACGACTCAATTGCTAAACTGCGAAAAGAATGCCAAAAAGTAAGACGCTTATACCAAAGGTCTCGTGTTACCTACGAATACAACTCTCAACAAGCAAGTTYCAAGGCGAAGAGAAAGCTCCTGAAACAGGCTAWCAAAAAGAGTAAAGGAATGTTTTCTGAAACTCTGTGACGATGCTGAAAGCAATGTCTGTGGGCTCGCATACAAGACCATGATGGGGAAACTACGCATTCGAGGTCAAATGCCAAGTTCCGCTACAACCCTTGACAGAATTGTTTCAGTCCTTTTCCCGACCCGACCCCAACTACCTTGAGAGATCGCGGTGGTGCAACAAAGAGAGTTGATACCAGAAGTAACGAACGAAGAAGTTATGCGACCGGCTCGACCCATGCAAACCCTCAGGACCAGATGGCATCCCAAATATAGCGCTTAAAACCGCGATTGTTAGGAACTTAGACCCATTTAAAGCACTTTTCAATTTATACATGCAGGATGGCTGTTTCCCAACAATTTGGAAAAGGCAACACCTAATATTGCTGCCCAAACCTAACAAACCTCTGACAGACCCGTCCCACTACCGACCAGTCTGCATGTTGGACTTTATCAACGCTTAAGTAAGGCCATCGACGACGCCGGCGGTTTATCCCCAAACCAATTTGGATTTAGGAAGGCAAGATCAACAATCGCAGCGGTGACCCTAGTGACGACACTGGCGGAAAATATCATTACGGGAAAAGATGGAAAGGTGGCACCATCAAATACTGTATGGTTGCAACCCTCCATGTCAAAAATGCCTTCAACACGCTATCATGGCCAAGTATACTGAGAGCGTTGAAAAACTTCACTGTACCGACATATCTCTACAACCTGATAGTCAGTTACTTCAACGATAGGACCCTATGCTATAACACAAATCAGGGCTACAAAAAATACAAAATCTACGGGGGAGTGCCACAGGGATCGGTTGATGCTAAATACCCGCGGATCAAAGCAAATTAGAAGATGACTTTTAGCTGGTGTATTAAAGTCAGTCGCGCTGTACGGCGTCCAGATWATGGAAAAAGCTCCCGAAACGAAATCTCTTCGCTGTGGCCTTTTTTCTATATATGCCACTTGCGCGCTGAGAGTATGCTCTGCGTTCCGCACAATATCGGAAGACGCTCCCCTAATAATCTCGGGCCTACACCCTTTAGACCTCTTGGCCAAAGAAATTCATTGTCTTCCAAATGTCAGGCTACCGCATAATACACGGAAAAAAAATCGGCAKATACGGTGAATCACTGGCAAAAACGCTGGCAGGAAAACGAAAATTGGCGGTGGACATTCCGACTGATCCCCAACGTTGAAACATGGCTAAACAGACCGCACGGCGAAGTAGATTTCTACCTAACGCAAATACTCACAGGACATGGCTGCTTCAAAGCATATTTGAAACGCTTCGGACACGAAAATAACGACACATGCGATTATTGCAGAGGCCATACCGTCGGAAATGCAGAACACACATTCTTCTATTGCCCGAAATATAAACATGAGAGGCATCACTTAAAAAATGCGTTCGGTGTAGACACAACTCCTGATAACTTGGTAAACCAAATGGTCGAATCAGTAGGGAAGTGGAAAACTGCTTGCGAAGTGGCAGCCAGGGTTATGAAATCTCAACGAACAGCAGCGGAGAAGAGAGCTGTTAATGTAACGAACAACCACGACCCAAACAAACTAACATTGACGTGACGGGAAGGGTTTGTGTCGAACAATGTACAAGGGGGTTATCAGACCAACAGAGGTGGGGCCAAGTAAATGCAACCGTAACTGAATGTATTTGGACCATCACATACGCATGAGTGTCACTCAACCATCCTCCCGACGTAATACTTGACGGTGGTACCGAGGGAAACGGTACAAGACGGTAGGAGGTTTAGTTCGGATTAAAGCTCCACACTGACATGGGGCCCAGGCTTTCGATGCTTCCTCCTCGTAAAAAAAAAACTGCTAAATAGGATTAACTAATGTGCATAAACAAAGAGTGCACATTAGCACATAGTGGTAGTAAAGTGTACAGAGCAAACGCAAGCAAACACCCAACAAAGGCCTTGACAGCCAGCGCTTTAGTTGTTAAGTGGAATAATTATTTATAACTATTACTCTTGTAAATAAATAAATAAAAATAAAAAAAAATGTCCAGGTATTTCAAAAAACAAATCGTGAGATGCAGCAAGATATAATATAGGCTACTAAAAGTGATGAGGGAGGGATTTCATTTTCATTTAAGCGGAGTGTTACTTAGCCGGGATTGACTGTATACATGACTCAGAAGAATATTGAATATTTTCGTTGAAACATTTCTTGACTTGAAAATCAACAAATAAACTATGTTGTCGATTTTATTCTAATATATTTTAATACTTATTTTTGCGGGGTTGTCACTTTTTGTTTCATACATTTCAGAAATATATTCAATTTATGATTTTTAGCTTTGGAAATCCTCGCAAAAAGACGCTTGTAGACAAGGCATGCTCGGGGAGGTGTAATGGCGTATGCTTTTATGAATGAATCGAATATGCTTTTTGAAAGTACGTTTGCGTTCATGAATGAAAATTTTGTTGTTGTGTAATTTGCTATAAATTTTGACGCCGGAAATTTGGCTGCCAAATTGATTTCTGATGCTATTTCATACGATTGTTGTTTTTGTAAACAGTATTTGTAATTTTTGCGGGCGACATATTTACATGTGTATACAGATATGTTTATATGTGGGTTTGTGTATACATTAATTGTGTGGCAATATCATTCGCACATATGTATGTATATACATGTAGATCAGCGCGCTCATATCATGATAATATATCATATATGTACATACATATTTGCCCATTAACTACAAAAATTGCGTAAATTAAAAATGTCATCAATTTGCATGAATTCATAAAAATTCGCAAAATCATATTCATATCAATTGATATGATAGCATGTAAACGTATAAAAATATAACGCCAACAGGCGTCTGTAAAAGGAATATATTTATATTTCTGTGCATAATTTTCCTTGAATTCTCTGCTCTACTCACTCATTTCTGTTAAAGGTTCTCCAGCCGAGCCAAAACTGGTAAAATCCACTAATACAAAATTCATAGCTTTTGACAGTTCACACGCTTGTCCGTAGTTGAACCTTCTCTATAAATGTACGTTCTCTGTTTATAGTTCTCACAATTTAAAAATTAATCAGTTGGAAAACAAAATAAAAAAAAAGTGTTTGTATGGAAAAGTCACTATTTGGAAATTTACACTCGTAAGTTGGTTAAAAATGAAACCTTTCATAATTTTTTTTTTTTTTTGAGATAAATTTTTATATTATTGATAATTTGATTTGGGCTTATGATTATAACTACATTTGCTATAAGCAAGGAGGGCCACCAGTCTTCTTCCTCCAGCCCCGAACACGATCAGGATCATAACCCTTGATCAGAAGAATTCTCTTTATTTTAATTGTATGGAAAACAATCTTAAGTTATAAAACAAAATATACATTAAACACGGCGCGAATACATCATCTACTTCGTTTTATTATTTTCTCTCGGAAACTCGTAACTTTGACTCAGATGCTGTCATCAATCATGCTTCTGTACCAAAGAGCAGAATGGGAGTAAAAATGGCACATAGAGTTTGGTTTCTGTTAGCTTTGTCGAGAGAGAACTTTAATTTATTTGCCTACTCAGTCCGAGGTAGCACCTGCTATCTCTTACCAGCATTCTGCATTACACACATTTCGAGACTGACATTGTTGTTAGTGTTAATACTAGTATCAAGATATATGAAATTATCTACGACTTCGATGTTATGACTGTCAACAGTGAGGTGGGACCCAAGTCGCGAGTGCAACGACTATTTAKTTGATAACAGGAGATATTTCATCTTGCCATCGTTCACCACCAAAAGCTTTGCTTAGCATCCGTATCCAGTCCGGAGAAAGCAGAATGAAAATCAATATCGTCGGCGTACGAAAACACCTGTAGTTAAGTTCTGCAGCTCGAAATATTTTCTCCAGAAAAGGTTGAAAAAGTCGAAACGATAGGGATGTGGTGCGGGTCGATCATTTTTTCGTACGTCTTTTTCAAGATTTGGTACACTACGAATATCTGATCTTTTGTTAATTTTCCAGGTTTAAAGTACCACTGATAAGGTTCCCTCAGTTAGTTGATGGTGGGCTTTAATCTGTCMCACAACACGCTTGATAGAACCTTATGTCCGATGTTTAGGAGACTTTTTCCACGATAGTTGGCACAGATTGTGAGGTCTCACGTTTTGTGGATTGAGCAGAGCACACTTATGTTCAATTTATAATTGGAGTGGAGCAGCTAGACATGAGTCCGGACTAGAGAACAGACTTCAGACTCAATTAAGTGGGCTCTTGTTTCTTTCTTGAAATGAAAGTCTCCGGGAAAGGATCCCATATTTCTGCCACTTCTGCAACAACGTGTACAAGTCTTTATTCCCTTTCTAAGATGCGTCTCGGCGCAAGAGTTTGCCAAAAGGGCGGAGTTCTATCTTCCTTAATATGGAACTTGGCCGTGAATGAATTTTTGGCGGGGCTGGCAATCAATGAAATCCCCTGTTCGCTTCGGCAAACATCTCTGTGATATCGTGCATATTTGGACTCAGCATAATTAACGGATCGTACAAGAGGGTTGGACTGAACATTAACCCGTTGATAACGACCATCGTCTCGGTCAGCAAAAGAAGATCGCTGCCTGGTCTCAGTACGGTTAGCTTGGGCTTCAAAGCGTCATAGATTTTAATTATTGAAACTGCAAAAGCTTGTCCGCATCTCCACATCAAGTGAAAAGCGCTCATGACCAATGCCAGCATAAGAGGTGATGCTGGAACTTCCATCGCTTCACTTAGTTATCAGTGACACAGCTAAAAATTCAATGCTTAGTGTAAGAGCAGAATAGATTGGCCTGCTAATGGATAGCGCTATTAAGAAAATGTTTCAAGAGTCGTGGAATAGTGTACTAAGCTTTATATGCCTATGGGACGTTTCTTCCAAACAGAAGTCTTTGCTATAAGATGATGTGACAAGCCACCAACGCAACTATTGCCAAGCGACGTTAAAACCTATCTTTACTTACGAAATTAAATCACTAGTGCAGGAATGCATAATACCTGTCTCTTATACACATCTAGATGTGTATAAGAGACAGGTCCCCATACCGTAAAGGAATTGCTTCACGAGGAAGAATAGGCAAGAAGAGGCATTGCCAACAAATCTAAGGCACAACCACACAACGTTTAAAAACTTTATCATCTCGAGAGACAAATTCCTGATTGGCATAGTAGAAAGAGTTTGCGTAAAATTTTGGAATAATCTGTTTGAGTTTAAACTTGTTGTAACTAATAAACTTCTTTTTTTACACAATTCATCCCATTTTTGTATTTTTCTAATTGATATCTATAATTTTTGTCTAACTCCTCTGAATTAAGGTCCTCACTTCAGTACTTTTCCATTGGCATAACTACAAAACTACAGCCAACACTCTAATCTTATTGTAGCTTTACTCATGAATAAAAAAATGCAATACATATCCCCGTTTCGTCTTTAGTTATTAGTGTTTAGATAAACAAATTTAAATAAGGAACGTTCTGCTTCTGTAGAGTTAAAACTATTTTTTTATATATCGATACCCGGAATATTAATAAAATAAATAATAATAAGATAAATAAAAGGCTTCAGAAAAAATCCTTCGCGTTGCCGCCTAAATCCTGTAAAGGGTATAGTAACTCAACAGTCCCATAGAGGCACATACGTAAAAACTTCATAGAGGATATAAAACCACAATCCTATAAGGGATATCAAATATAAAAACTGAAAATAAACCAACAAACAACAAAACAAAAAATTTTAATAAAAAGTAATACAGATAGAATAGCATTAAAAATACTTTTAGCGGAACTACAGGAGAAATTACACGCACTTGAAGCACTAAATCGTATTCCAGCCCCGACAAAGGAACAACTATGTCAATGCGCACAGCCAGATTACGTTGGCTTAAACATATTTAAATCCCTAAATACATTCAGTGGAGGCCACTACACTAATGGATAGTATAACTTTGTCAAATGATTAAAAATGCAACTCTAAAATAATTAATTTTTCAAATTTTACTAATTACAACATTTTTTAACATGAGCTTAAACGATAGCACGCTTGGGAGAAGTATTGCGGATCCCGCTCCCGACAATGTCGAACAATAATATCGAGACATATTTTKACTCCCTAGATTTTTGTTTAGAGGCATCGTGAATTGTCATCGATTCCGGCGTGTTTAACGTGGGTACTTGCTGACGAAAGCCTTACCCCACGGTGCGCTCAATGCGTTGATCAGCGCCCAGAGAATGCTATACATTTGCAGTACCAATTGGCAGTGTGAAATGGATACACTAACCACCTTGGTCGGGTTCGAGGCCCATCTAAAACCTCTGCCGTGCTTTGGATGAGCAGTTTGCAGTAACCTCCAAGGGATTATGCTTCCTGTGGTTCCAGAATTAAGTCTCCGGTCAGACCTCGTATCCGAAACTACTACCTTTTGAGCTTTCATACGGCTCTGGTCTGCTGGCCTTGGGTTGGACCCCATACTTTCCACCTAACCGCCTTCGCCGTTTAGACAATTCACGCGCAAACGACCCTACTGTTCGAAATTCCGACAAGTGGATATCACACCACTAACATCTAATCGTTCCTCAGACCAGCTGATCCTCATACCACCCAGATCCCTAATGTCCGAGCACATCGGGCATTTTGCAATTAAATGCGATCTACCGACCTGCAAAAACACCCCGACCTAGCCGATAGGTGCCTCTGATGCAAAACGCATTCAGGAACCCATGCTCCGTAAGCAGAAAACCCAGACGCAGACAAAATCTGAAGCCTGGGTTATCCTCACCGAACCCATCGTCCCGAATATGCTCGTACGTCACTCGGCCGTTAGGACTATTCTCCCAACGTTCTTGTCACCTACACTTAACCCTATCATTTAAGAACTTGCACAGTGAGATGAGACGCACTGCAGGGTCCGCGCTTAGCAAAATGGTAAGCAGACTTCCGACTTACACCCAGGCAGCTATAATCGCCGTCAACGTCCCAATCAGTGAGAAAGTAAAAATTTCGGATTTCATCATCGAATGTATGACACTGAAATACAACCACGTGTGCAGCATTAGCTCCGAAAGGCAGCCATGGGGTGAAATTTCTGAATTACTARGTGAAATCGCCAATTTATCAAAGCAAGTCACTTTACTTTTGGCTAACGACTTCGCTCCAGATCTACGTCGCGCAAGAAATCCGTCAACCGAAATTCACACAGTCTTTATTCGTACGACACTACCACAGACACCATGGTCTAGTTGTAGACTTTCAAGAGAGGCGTCTTGTCGTTCGGACGCTAAATCCATCGGGACCGATAACAACGTCAAGCATTTTCACAATCGACACTTCGCAGAGATTTTCAGACATCTTCAAAAAGTTTGCTGAAATTACTACTTGGTATTCGAACTAACACATCTGTGGACCTACGTATCATCACGACCGGTCTACGTATACCCGACAGTGACGATTATCGCCGCAAATGTTAGTGTCTGCAGTAACTAGGCGGGTCCATTACACTTAGTGCGCAAGGCTGATGAATCGTGGAGGCCGTGCCGCGACTATAGAGCTCTAAACGCCGTAACAGTACCGGACCGTTACCCGCTGCCGTTCCTGCAAAAATTTTCTGTAATATTAGCAAGTAAAATTCTTTTTTCTAAAATTTATTTTCAAGTGCCAATACATCCCACTGATATTTGCAAAACTGCCATCACGCGGTCGTTTGGTCTATATAAGTTTACAGATAAGACTTCACCTCCAGTTCCAGTTCCAAGAGTGTCTTTTGCGATGTCTTTACACATACTCTTCGCCCATTTGTAACATTGAAGTTTTGCTCAGCATTCCTGCAAGCAACACACTGTTTGTCGCATCCTGGCAAACGCGCTACTGTAAAGCTAATGTTCGAGCGATTTCTTTGGCCCGGCATTCAACGTGACAGCAAGTTTTTTGCTAAGAAATGCATCATCCGACAAATTCAGAGTCTACTATAGCGACGTAAGCTTCCCAGCCAATGCTTCGGGTACTTACACATCGACATATTATGTCTATTTCCGTTGTCAGAAGGTAATAGGTATTGTCTTACGACTGTTGATAGATTCACCCTTTGGCCGCGCTTTGGCTTTGGCATTCCCATCGACATCACATCTGACCTTGGCTGTCAATTTGAGAGCGCGTTGTTCCAGCAACTGTGCAATGGCCTAACTGAGCGATGACTCCGAACATTAAAATCTTCTATTTTGTGCCACAATGTTGATTAGTCCTATCTTCCAACTATTTTAATGAGGTTACGTGCAACTTCTGAGGAGAACATGGAATGTACGCCTTCGGAGCTCCTTTACGGCACAACCCTTTGCCTGCCTTCGGGTTTTATCATCGAACGTAACAGCAAACCAAATACGACCCATCGATACTTCTTGGCATACCACAACAAAACCGTTCGTTTACAGCAAGCTGGTATCAAGCCACTGCGCCTTCCTTCGAGATGGCTTCATTCACCCTGTGCGCAGTGCAACTCTGGCAAATGATTAAAAATGCAACTCCAAAATAATTAATTATTCGTACACGTATATTTTCGAGCAATTGAATAAAGCACTAAGCGTTACCCTGTCAAAATTAGAAATGACACAAAAAACAAGTATGTAATCGAAGCCTTGAACAGAGAATTCCAATATAAGGTTATCGAACATTTATTTCTGGACTCCTTTATGTACCAATAAAGAATGCGCAAGCTGTGGAAYCAATGTATGTCGACTCGTCAACAATATTCAGAAGACCGACGCGATAAAACCAGAAGCACCAACCAAATGAGCGAGGAGTCATTCGCAAGTCACCAAGCTAATATACTGAGCAGAAAAAATTTTTGTAAGAAGACACAGGCTACCTACTTTACAACGTACAGCACCAAACGGTAAGTCGAAGCTATGGAGCCACCCCTTCTAGTCAAATAAATGGTATACCAAATAGAGCCCCAAAGTCATAACTCTGGGAATAATGTGAAATGTGCAGTAAGTGGCAAAATAAGGAAAGGTGGCACAAAAAAGTACTGCGCGCTGAATAGCCTGGATGTGAAAAATGCGATMAACTCGGCAAAATGGGCAGATATAATCAAAGCCCTGGATGCAATACGGGAACTTGAATACCTCATAAACATAATAACGAGTTATTTTAACAAACAACAAAACAGAAGGCTAATTTTTGATATGGATGAAAACACCAAGAGCTACTCTATCTCGAGTGGAGTACCCCAAGGCTCGGTGTTAGGCATTCTATTATGGAACCTGATGTATGACGGAGATGTGAAACTAGTAGCTTATGCGGACGATCGCAAAGTGGTAGCAGTGGCCAACAATTAGCCGACCTGAGAAATAAATGTAATTAATGCTTAAATAGTCTATGCCAATGGTTCTCTKTTGTGAGTCTGAAACTGGCGGAGGAAAAAACAGAAGTTTTACTCATAAGCAATAGGAAGATAGAAGAGCGAATAGAGCTCACCATAGGGGAGTGCAATTACTTCGCAGCCACAATTCAAGTATCTGGGAGTAATATTAGATTCCAAATTAAAGTTTAAAGAACACTTAAAGTATTCTTCCACAAAAGCAAGCAAAATGTATAACGCTCTATCGAAAGTGATGACCAATAAAGGCTGAGTGCGTTCCAGCTGGCGATTCTTAATAGCGCAAGCAGTGAGTTCGTAATACTGTATGCGGCACCAGTATGGATACAAGCAATGGATATAAAAACGTACGCTAAACAAATAATTGCAGTGCATAGGCTTTCTGCAATTCGGGTTTCCGGACTATATCAACCGACGCCGCTGAAGTATTAGCCAGCACGCAGCCCAATGACAGTATCGGAAAGAATAGAACAAGAGCACTAAAATGTGGCAGGAGTGGTGGAATTCCTCATCCAAAGGGCGCTGGACACATCGACTTATACCAGACATGCACTCGTGGATAGACACACGACATGGGGACTTAGATTTCCATCGTTCAMAAATACTTAGTGGACGTGGATGCTTTAGAAGCTAACTTTTCATATTCCACAATGACATTAGTCCGAACTGTGCGACATGTACAGAGTATATAGAAGACTCTGAACATGTATTAATTTATTTCCCTCGATTTTCGAATACAAGGGAAGAGCTAAAACCACACTCGGTGGTAGTTTTGCGGTCGATAATTTAACGACGCTCATGTGTCAGTCGACTGATAAATGGAAAGCTGTCAGCGAGGCATCAGCGGTCATTATAACCAATCTGAGATCTTTTCAACTGACTAGGCGTCCGTCAGTCCGCGCAATAGAGGAGACTTCAATGTCTTGTCTCTCCGAAAACAAAACAAAAGTCCGTGTACATAATCCTACACACAGGTGCGCCCAGTAGCTACGTAGGAAAATAGAAGAAATTGAATATTGTTGGAGAAACCGATAAAAATGACCTTGCACGGTAGTTCTATAATAACTCACAAAGAAGAAATAAATTTAATAGGGCACAACCTAAAGTTCAATGAAATGGATAAATTAGAAGATTTCGATATTAAATTCGGAAAAGATTCCTTACGAAAAAGGAAAGCCGTAATAAATTTATTTGAATACTCCGCCAAATTCGCTAAAGGGTCGAATCACTCAAAAAGCGAAAAGTTGAAATATAAGATAGAAGATGAGAGATWCAAGTAACAAATAGATAATTTAATTGAAAACAACTACAAAAACGAACATTTACCACATACCACAACAATTTTGGCAGAAATTATACTGAAAGCAATAATCCAGTTTGTGTTAGGCAATATTGCTCTCCATATGCAGATCAAGATTTTGTTAAGAAAGAAATACAGAAATTATTAGAAAATTAAATAACAAAAGAAAGTAAAAGCTCTTACAGCGCACCAATATGGGCAGTTTCGAAACAAGGATCAGATGAAGAAGGAAAAAATGGTTATAGATTTTCAGATGTTAAAAAAAATAACAAGACCTGATAAATATCCAATACCAGATATAACCATGATATTATAAAATGTAGGAGTGACAAGATATTTTTGCAACACTCGACATAGAATCAAGGTTCTATCAGATAATAAATAAAGAAGAAAATAGAGAAAAAACTTCCTTTTCGGTTAACGGAGCAAAATACGAATTTCGCGATCATTACGCCACTAACAAACTTCTTTGCTATTCAGCACATTCACATGACCACACCGAGGACACCAATGGCCATTACCAAGGAGGATTTTCGCAAGTGCTATGATGACTGGAAAATTCCTTGGCATAAGTGTATTGCAGAGGAAAGAGATTACTTTGATGGAGATGAAATGAATAAAATACACTTTTCAATTTGATCACAGTAGGACCGCCGATGTCTTAATGCACTCAGCGGAATCATCTAATATTAGGAATATAAAACACGTTAAATTACCCTCTAATTCCTTCAATATGCTACAATTTACACATATTAGAACTGCAAAAAAGAAATAACAAAAATCTATTGTTGGCAGATATAAAGAAAAGATGCGGGAAAACTAGTAAAAAATTGTACCAACTGCACTGAAAACAAATATGACAGAAAGCAAATAATAGGAAAAAGTACCAACTCCAAGCTTAGCAGGCACATCAATACAAATAAATATTTTTCAACTAAAAGATAAAAAAAAAGGTATATGTCGATACTTTAAATATGCATAAGTATTTACGCAAACAATACACAAATATTGAAATATGGTTATCTGTAGTACTAGATTCCAGCATAAGAAGATTCATCAAGCTACCTGGCTGTCTCCGGATCGGAAAACCACCAACCAGATCGATCATGTTGTGATAGACGGAAGACACGTCTCCAGTGTTTTAGATGTGCGTGCACTGCGAGGTCCTAACATC
>NW_017537374.1:33456-40860 GCF_001853355.1 Bactrocera latifrons | reverse complement strand
TCACTTGGAATATCTAATTGGCGCCACGTAGCGAAAAGAAGAAACGACTGGCGCGCTGTTGTTAACTCGGCTATAATCGCGTAAGCGGTGTCTACGCTAATCAAGAAGAAGAAGAGTAAAAAACTAATGTCAGATAACGAAAATATATTCGTCGGAGATATAATATCCGTAGCTCTGTTAAACAAACTAAAAATACGACATACTCGACCAGCGGTCCATAATTTAACAACAAACGCGTAGATCAAACGATGGCGCTGTACACTATTAGATATACAATGTATGTAGCTCGTAATATAACAGCAGACAAGGAAAATTCACCAGAGGAAGAAATACTTCAGGTAGTCAAATATGCAACAAGACATTTCATTCAGTCAGTGAAGAAAAACCTATAAATATATTTTTCAATCGTGAAAATTGCCCTGAAATCGCGGAAAGATCAAAAAATAAACAAAGTTATATTCTAGAATAGAAACAGGATAAATCGAGGTTTTATGCCAGGACCATATTCGKTCCGGTAGAAGATAAAAATTCAGTAAAAGTCACACAGTCATAACCACCAAGAGGAGAGTCGTTTATAAAGACAACACTGTCAATGTTCAAAGTAATAATATTGATACAGCTGTACCTTCAAATACAAGGACTGACATACAAGGCAGAAAATTATTTATTCCATATTTTTAACTTAACAGTGTTATTAGAACATTAAGAAACTATAGTAGAATCCATGGACGTCGCAAGCACATAATTCTTATATGACATAGTATTAATTATTAGAATTGAAGTCCGCAAGGGTCAACTCTCAGCGCATAGGCCTAAAAGAGCATTTAGGATACATATTTAGCTTTATAACCTGATCATGACGATATGAATTAGATAAAACAAATGATTAAAGATACAGTGATAAATAACAACAAAAAAATTAATTATTACAAGAGAATTTRAAATTGTTGAAACAAAAAATTTTACTACAAGAAGTCCATCGTGAATCACTATATCTAACAACCGCTATTAATTTTGTAAAAACTAAAAACAATGATCATACAGATATTCCGGTCATAGACTTATTAAAGTATTCAGATATATTTATTTGCAGAATTTCCAACACCTTTGTTTTAATATATAAACATCCTGTAATTATTAAAAACATATAACGTTTAATGTTACACCAGTCAAATATAATCATGGAAAATTAATATCAGACCAATTAATAGCTAGTTGTGAAAATCAGTTTGTATTTTGAAGGTAGCTTATAATACAAAGTTAACAATATACAATATTTACATATTTTTATAACACCCTTTGAAGTTGACACCGGACTACGCTGTCAAAAAGAAATATCACTATATGCTATTACCATAGTTACTTATCCAGTATCAATTGTTTGCTTGCACAGTAACTTTGTGCAATAACCAAATTTATTTTGGTTGTTCATTCATACAACCAAAATTCATTGATCATTGCAATAGTAATTTGATACTTTACTTTTTGTTTATTTTAATAATCGATTTCGTTGACTTAATCGCTTTTCCAAACATATGAGTCCACAGTCGCAAATTTAAGAACTATATCAATATAAGAAATTTTTAAAGAAAATGCATCTGTAAGCAATTTTCAAATCTTTCGCTCTACTAATTTCTATATCCCTTCACAAATTTTTACTTAACTATGCCACCCACATTCATTTTTTTATGTTACTTCTTTTGTAAGAAGTGCATCAAAATGTTCCGCTTGCTTGTCGCATATATTCACTGTTCGAAGAACGAAAGCATAATAGATTTACATATCTTCTATGGCGAAACGATTTCAAACAGGTTATGCACACATGTTTTTCGTGTTTGGCCACTTTAGTCTTTCATACAACATAAATAATTATTTATTATATTCATTATTAAAATTGTTTAACGTGCTGGTCAAATAAAACACGCCTATCAAGAGCATTAAGACTAACAAAAATCGTTTTCGCGGGTTACGTATATTCGAAATTCGAATTTTTTATGGCGTTATGTTGGCGTTATGTCTCTCACTTATGCCAACAAGCTCGGCCATTTTGAATGTTCATTGCTGACAGTTGCTTTGCTTGCACGTGTTTTGGATCGTCTTCGATTTTTACCTATTCAAAAAATAGATSAAAGAACCTGTATMAAATTTTGTGTGAAAAATGAAATTAAGTGCGCGGATGCATTCCGAATGTTGACTGTGGCATACGGAGAARCTACCTTGAACCGAAGCAACGTTTATCGGTGGTACAAAATGTTCTCAGAAGGCCGAGAAGATTTGACTTTGAAGGGGACAAAATAGATATTCATGAATAAATAATTTTTGAAAAAACACCAAATTCGCAATACTTTTTGAACACACCTCGTAAAACATGTGGTAATCTGTGGACCAATTTCACACATTTTCGGCATCCGGAAATTTGAAATATTTTATATAACTTTTAAGACAATTATGGGATATTCATTAAGGCCAATATGTTACGTCTAATATGAACCGGATTTTTGAAGTTCATTAAGCCTGCACCACAGACTGTTCAGCAGGTGTTCCGGTGCTTCAATTTATGCAAGAAGCTAGGCCCATGTTATCTAAATGTTTCTTCAGCTTGCAGCCGTCAGTGTAAAATGCGACCAGTAGACTGAGTTTATCCCTTGGAAGGTTGATTGTTTATTTAGACCTGCTGAGATTGACTTACTGACCTTACTTTTTATTACAGTAGTATATAAATTCATATCTATCCCAAATAATTTTTGGTTAGGTGAACAAAACGAATAGGTTGATGTCAGATTGGAAGCAAGACGAACATCCGATGCTATAGGATGTTATAGTGAAAGCGGCAAAGCGAGCAAAGCTGCTGATGTCTTTTTGAGGTGAAGAGTTATGTATTTCGAGAAGTGTAGTTAAAAGTCCTGGAGTACATCCAATCAAAGAAGAAATGAATGTAAAAATTGATTTTAATATCTCATTTTTAGAACTTCCCCAATATTCATATAAATTTTGTAATTACGTTTTTCTAGTAGTGAAAGGGTTTTCTTGACAAACTTTATATAACTCCTTTATATCTCTAATAGTTTTAGGTGAAGTTGCAAAAAGCCGTTAGATGAACAGTACTATAACGAATTAAATTTAAGAGATTACACAGCACCATTTGATATAAGTTAACACATTAGTCTTCCCACTGCACCGTTCTTAGAACTACTCCACGCCACCAGTAAGCGGGGGAATAGTCTGCCTCAGCGTTTTCCCATCAAATTTTCAACAACCGCAAAATTGGATAAGGTTACGCCACAGTAACAACAACAACATCAATTGCAGTAGCGGCAGTAACGACAAAATTGTACCAAGAGTGGGAAATAGCAATAAAGCGCATACCGCTCGCTCCCCCTGAAACCCACTCTTTTTATTAAGCACATAATGCTGAAGACATAATATCGACATTTTTTAAAACAGCACATAGATCAGAACCCATAATTGGCGCCCAACGAAACGATAGATTGAATGAAAACTATTTCTTAAGAAATACTGAGGATTTGCTGGATTACAGGAATAGCGCGACGCGTCACAAGGACAATTGGCCAGCATAATTTATAATCATGTAAATACTCAGTGATCAACGTGAAAAAATAAATAATATATTAAAGTTAATAAATAAGATTTTAAAAGGGGTATGCTAAATTTGTAAATTTCTTAAAGTGCAAACAAAAATACAAGTGACCAATAGGGCTAATAGGGTAATAGCCTATAAAAAGTACGCTAAAGAATTCAACAAAACGAAATGGTTGATACAATCCAAAATAAATAGTAATAATAAATAAGTGACATTAAAATTAATGAGGAGACACTAAGGGTAATAGTGACAGCTAAAGTCACTGCAGTTACAGAAGCGACTAAACCATCGTTCGAGAGGACAATAACACAGCTGACAGAACGCCTAAAAGCTTTAGAGGGTTAATTTGAAATGGAAGAGTATGAAGCAGTGACAATAGACCCGACTGACCGGTGTGATGGACTTCGCAATTCAGTGGTAAAAGATTGCGGTACGTTAGTTGGAGTCAAGGCTGCCTATAAATGCGCTACACAAGTACTTGCAGTTCAAAGCACTACCAAGCGGTAGTATAAGAAATGAAATCATCAGCTCGGCCGACCAAGCTTTGTCAATCAAAGCGCAGTTAGATTTTACTTATGCTGACAAGCGACCAGTCTATTTAATTAAAAAAGAATGTTAATTCTTAGGCAAGGAAGACTTTCAACTGCTGAGTTTTAGGACAATTTTCAAAGAAATTAACTTTGATGGTAAATAAAACCATTATGTTAAATGTGGGAAAAAAAAGACCTGTAAAAGTCACTTTACCAGAAATATAGGCAGATGTTGTGAAGGGTTTGTATCTGGCTTTCGGGATCCCGTGAGCGTCGCAACCTAAAGATATGTCTTGTGGCTTGGCATTAGCACAAGAATAGGAAGCAAATCACGTAAAATATTCTTTTGCAAACTCACTCTACAATAGAATACATTCAGTGTAGGTGGGAAAAAAGGTAGAAGAACAATTGCTCCACACTACTCGTGTCATTATAAACAAGCGGAAAAAATATTTAGACGCGAAAACACCAATGGAGGTTGCTCCGAGTGCATCGCACTATAGGCAAAGAGGGAATTATAATACCAATTGGAGGGATGAGCGTGATTCTCAAAGAACCCGAATGACATCCCAAACCTATAGTCAAAGGGAAACAATAATAAGACCTCGCGAAAGCAAAATTAAAAAAAAATACACATTAATGATAATGCGTCTCAATGTGACTTTGGAAGAAGGAGGATGGAGTCAAGTGAAAAAATTCGCGCAAGTGAGGGAAGCTCTCTGTTTGTCATTACTTATGAGTGGCCATAAATGATTTTATTTTACATATGACTCAAGCAGCTTACGACTTCCAGTCCCAGACTAAATATGAAGGCGAACTAAAGTCAGAAGGAGAAACAACCCCTCCACAGTTTTGTGCGATCCCTTAATGGCTGCTCAGCTGGTTGATGTCTTCGTTAAAATAAAGACAAGGACTGCGGTGAGGCGGTGGCCAACGGGCATATAGCAGAGCTGGAATAATGAGTGACTTATAGAGTTTTGTTCGTCGAGAGAGGACTTTACTTCTTAACTGTCTACTTAGTTCGAAGTAGCGCCTGTTGGCAAGAAATATCCTGCATTGGATTTCGAGGCTGACATTGTTGTTGGTGTTGTTACTGATTCCAAGATATGCGAAACTATCTACAACTTCGAAGTTAGGACTGCCAAAATTGACGTTGGTGCCTAGTCGCGAGTGCGACGAGGGTTTGTTTTGTCTTGGCYTCGTTTACCACCACACCCATTTGCTTCGCTACCTTATCCATTTTAGAGAAAGCAGAACTAACGACGCGGTTGTTAAGGCCAATGATATCAATATCATCAGGATACGCCAGCAGCTATACACTCTTATATAAGAAGCTCGTTCCTTTTCGGTTTAGTTATGCTGCTTGAATAATTATTTTCAGAAGTAGGTTTATGAAATCACACGACAGAGAGTCACCTTATCTGAAACGGAGCTTTTGGTGTTGGTCACCGTCAGTTTACACAGCCGTATTAGTTTTGCGGGGATACCAAGTTCAGACAACGGGGCATAAAGGCAGCTGCTCTTCGTGGTGTCAAATGTAGCTTTGAATATCTGGTCAGTTTTTAATTTTCCAGGTCTAAAGACAAACTGATAAGGTGAAATCAGTTTTTTGACGGTCTCCCTGTTTGGGATTGGGCAGAGCACACTTAAATTCCAATTGTTCGACACGCTCTTTATTCTTTGTGACCGTGTTTGAATAGCTCGCGCAGCAATCAATCGGTCCCCAAAACGAAATACTGGCAATGGAACACAGTAGAGCACATCGCTATATCCGAGAAAATATTAAACATGTATTGAACGATTACTATTTTCCAAATATGCAGAAGGAAATTACTGCCAACCGCAAAAGTTATAAAGAAGCCAAGTACGAACGGCATCCGACTAAACCAGAGCTATAAAAACCTCCGATCCTGGGGAAATATTACATACAGAAATTTATTCTAATGATAAACGCAACTTTTTAATCCGCAGAAACAACTTTTCAAAATTCGCCACAGCTATTCCAATGGCATCGAAGGCAATTGTTGATGGAAAACAAGCTTTGTTACAAATCCTGCAAAATTCAATAGATCAATTAATTCAGTATCTAGATGGAATCCTATCGAATTGAATTTTTCTATTCACTGTCTCTACAACAGAAATCGGAAGATTTACTACTGCTCCACGAATAGCACATTGTCGTTCATATCCTAACGATATGAKGCGCATAAATGGAATTCTAGGGGATATTAGCCTTTCCTCCAGACACGTTAAGTCTTGAAGACATTTCGGAATATCTGGAAACTTTAATCCTTCTAAGAGGCAGATATTTRGTATTTTACCTTGTTTGACGATCCGATAGCAGGTGCTGCAAAAATTATATTTTTGGTCCGAAGATAGAAACTACGATGACAAGTAAAAAATTTTTCTAGCATCTTCCAAAGTTCACGACGTCTTCTGATATTCCTCCTCGCTTGCCTTTCGCTCTCCAACTGACGATTTGCGGGATCCGACCTATGCAATCAAAGAGTAGGATTCCTACGATTCCTGCTCGTTTGCAAGTTGTTGCCTGGTTTGCTGGCGTGTCACTYTTCTTTGAGAAGAATTTAAAATTTGTTCACGACGTCTTCTTATTGGATCTCCTCGACGACTTCTCCTCAATGCTGTATCTCGTTGCCTTTCTTCTTCTCTGTTTATTGGATTCTGGCGTCCTAMAGAACRTTCCATTGTGTCGCGCTCCTGCTCCTGARCTCTATATTCCGGATTCAAGCGCCTGATTGRATGTCCTATTGTGTCGCGCTCCTGCTCCGCTGCTCCGCGGTCCTGCTACTCTGCATTACGGAACTCCAAATTTGAACTGCGTAATTGTGCAATATAGTCGGCGTTCCTCATTTGATTTATTTCCAAATTTTGGCTATATTGTTATCGCCTTCGATTCAAAACATYCTTTGTTCCTGCGATTGTCTAAATACTCTTGGCATTTTATAAATTAATATAAAATATTCATACCGATAAAAAATATACAAAAAGATTAATAATAAATAAACAAAAATATATTCAAAAAAAAATAATGTTTTTTATAAAGGATTTTTTCGATAAATTTAATAGTCGCTTGTGTTGTTCTCAGTTTAAACGGAAGTAATCCGTTGAGTTCACACTCTATTTATAAAATTTTTTAGAACMTTATATGTAAAGTCCTTCCTACAGTTACACTTTACCTAAAATCCCAACCTTGTTTTCTACCTACGTTTTGTTTTGTTCCTACCTATCAATTAATTAGGGTTTTAACACAGG
>NW_017537374.1:31885-33106 GCF_001853355.1 Bactrocera latifrons | reverse complement strand
ATTGATTCTATGTCTGGTCAAAATTTCGTCAAATTCTACTTCCACAAAGTGGGTCAAAATGTCATTGGAAAAAATGGTGTATAATTTCATGTTCAAAAATTTCCTTCAATAAGTGTATAAGCTCATATGCGCWATTTTKCTTGAAATTGCCACWGCAAAGTTGTTAAAAGAATAATAGTGTATGCGGGTTATACTCCATTTTAGCCTGTAGAAATAAATACAATTTATCAAAACTTTAACTCATAAAATAGCTTATAATAATATACACTATTGTTTGAGAAATAGTTTTATTCCGACCATTTCTATACTCCACATAAGCTGTTTAATTTTCAATACAAATTCGAAAGTTTTATCACAAATTTACGAGAGTAGTAGCCTATGCGATTTTTACGTTGTTTTGACTACATAAATGCTAAGAAAATATTGTAGTCATTTGAAATTTCAGCTTGCAAATTCATTTCGCTGAGAAAGTTTGTTCATTAAAAATATGGATTTTAAACATCTGAGTGAGTATCGTCTTTTATATAATGTAAGTGCAGYAAGTAAGGTAAATATCAACAGGCTGTGACACGAAACCACCAGTCGTTGCGGATATTGCTCCAAAGATAGGTGAGTTTGATTTCGCTGTGGGATTGCCGGACGTAGAGATACCTCAAACAGATAATGAGAATGGTACAGACTTCTCTGCAGGATCGTCGAACGAGTATGTCTCCGATTCGGATGATGATGCACTGGCTTTGGCAGATGAATTAGATAATTCAGTGATAAAGAAAGCAGATGCAGTTCGTTTAGAAGAAATCGCAGACTGTGGTGATACTTATAYCAATAACAAGAATGAAAATGGTARAAATATACTTACGCGAGAGAAGAGAAAGGTGAGTACAGCAAACAGCTTTTGAGAWATATTGTTTGGGTCTAGCCACGTCTAACTCTGAAATATTTCCGATAAATAGATTGAAAGTCATAAATGGGTGCAGAATAAAAGGARGTATCATCGCAACAAAGGGAACCCGTATGTCACTAAGAGTGGCAAAAGAGTTGAAGAACGTTTTCCGAAACCCATTGACTGTAAGTGCCGCCATAATTGTACAGAAAACTTCTCAGAAGAAGAGCGCACAGAGATCAATGCAGAATATTGGAATTTAGGCGACTATTCGAGGCAGCGACTGTTCCTAGCCAATTGCGTGAAAATTGAGAAGTGCAAAAGGACGTTGACAATTA
>NW_017537374.1:26771-31710 GCF_001853355.1 Bactrocera latifrons | reverse complement strand
ACATATATACTGGCATATACATATCTGATAAAAGGAATAAACACACAACATTAAAAATAAAAAAATAAAAAAAAATTTCAAGTATTCACTTCACAAAATTTTCCGGCAATACCCCTTATACTCAAAACAGTATAAGCAGGATTGCGCAAAAAGTAAGCTAGGGCAATTACGAAATTTAAAAAGAGAAAAGAAAAATAACAAAACCAAAAATACAAAAATGCCAATAATCACCACTTTCATATGTACATACCTATTACATACCGAAACAAAGTGAGAAACAAAATTAATGCGACATGTATGTATAAACAGCATTACTAAAATTTTACAAAAAGTGCATACCTTTACTTCATCGATTTTCTATTCCCGCCGGTTTGTCTATGCCGGTATATACAACGTACATCGGGTATAAATTTCACAAACTTTACAAAATTYTGAAAAAATAAAGCGGTAAAAGCGAAATTTCAATTTATTAAAAAATTTAAAATTTGCTAATTAAAAAAAGAAATTTACGGCCAAAATAAAACAAAMAATTTTAACAGTTGGTAGAAAGAAAGATCATACATACGTATTGGAAGTTTCAAGTGTTCACACACRCATACTTATATTCAAAGACCAAATCGGCATCTGTCCAGCAATACCCCGTGTTCTTGTTAAAGCACATGCAAGCAGGATTGCAAACAATTTTTAGCATCTTAGCACATAAACACGCACATATTGTGCAAACTCATATACAAAGGTCATCAACCTTTTTTGTTTACTAACGAGTACGAAACATTAAATAAAATAAAAAACAAAAACAAAAACAAAAACAACAACAAACTAGCAGCTAAATACATAAGCACCGGTATAAGGAAAACCAAATACGCGTTCGTTATTTGACACATTACACACACATACAACAAAATTAAAAACTTTTTATCTTAAAGATTTCACGCGTACTTATTATTATCAGAAGTACACTGAGAGAATTTCTTTTCTCTCATATTTTCAATTTTATCATATTATCTAAATGAACGGACATTCTAAGGAATCTAAATCAATACAATATTTAAAAGTACAAAAAGTGATTTCAGAAGAAAAGAGCCCATGTACACCTGCTGATGCTACACGCTCAAAGCAAGGTCCTACAAAGCAAAAAAAAACTTAAAGATATTTCATATACCAAATTTATTGCTGAGAGTGACAGTCTAATTCGATACTGCACTGGATTTTCACCTTCACCGATTAAAGACAATTCTGAATCGGTATTAGAAATAAAAAAAAGAAAATCTAAGCAATTTCTGGACACGTCTCCAAGCTGCGTATGATGCCATTCTAGAATCTGACGAATCAGACCTACCGGAAAATTTTAAACCCTCGGCTGCTTCCACAACCGAGAGTAGAGCTGCCACAAATTCAAAGCCAAGAGGCGAGATCAGGCTTTCACCTTAAAGTGCCCGCATGTGACACTGAAATTTTTCATGGTGGTTATGAACAATGACCGTCTTCCCGGGACATGTTTACAGCCGTGTACATAAACCATCCAAAATTATCACAAGAGCAAAAATTGTATTACCTCCGATACAAAACAAAAGGTCAAGCAGGGGTAATAGTCAAACAGTTCACTCTCAATGACGAAAATTTCAATTACGCTTGGGAAGCTCTAAAAGCTCGTTACGAGAACGAAAGAATATTAGTCGACAAACAAGTCACAATATTAATGAATTTACCAAAAATTCTGAAAGAAACAAGTGAAGAATTTATAAAATTCCAATTCCCACAGTCAATTGGGATCCAATTCTGGTAAACATTTGCACCGACGCATTACCAGAAAAGTCGTTACTTCTATGGGAGCAATCGCTCTCATCACGAAGAAAGTGCCCAACGTGGCAACAAATGAACGATTTCTTAACTACCCAATACGAAATTGCGGAAAGGGTAGATAAAAAAATGGTCAGAACTAAACCCGTTCAACCCGACCTAAATCGAAGCTTCATCAGACCCCAAGCGAGCAACAACAACAACTTAAATCGTAGTTTTTTTCAAAACACAAGCGGTCACATCCGAAAAAATAAACATACGTCATGCGAACTGTGTAAAGGAGGGCATAAGCTCAAATCGAGCACCGAGGAGAACTGTTTAAACTGAGGGCCTTAATAGACCAAGGATCTCAACGATCATTTATAGCGTCTACGGCACAAAGTAGGCTACAACTGCCAACAAAAGGGGCTAATTTTAAAATTACGGAGATGGGCGGAAGAGTAGTACAAAATTCAAACAAAATTTGCCCCATTACCCTATTTTCCCCCCAAGCGGATATAAGAATACAAGCAGAAGCTATTGTCTTACCGTAACTAACAAACATGCTTCCAAGCTATCATATAAATAGCAAGCATTTTCAAAAGGTATCTTATCTTAAGTTAGCAGACCTGAACTCCAACACTCCCGCTCAAATAGACATTCTATTAGGTAGCGATCTCATACCACAAATTATTCTCGAAGATGTTGAGAAAATTACAAAAACACTTCTGGCGCAAAATACCATTTTCGGATGGGTCCTAAGCGGACTAGTTGCGGCACCAGTCACAACAATGACAACTCAAGTTGAGCAAATCTCAAATGAGTACCTCTATACTCAACTGAAGAAATTTTGGGAGTTAGTAGAACTTCCCCCCATATCAATCACAACACCAGAAGATCGATACTGTGAGGATTTTTACAAATCCACAACTACTCGATTAGATAATGGCCGGTACGTCGTACGACTACCACTAAAACCAGAATTTCCAACACACTCGCCTTAGGCCACTCTCGTACCTCTGCTATCCAACAGTTTTTAAGTATGGAAAAAAACCTACTTAAAAAAGGCGAGCTAAAACCAGAATACGATAGGGTTTTAGAAGAATACCTCCATTTAGACCACATGGAGGAAGTCAGCCCTGGGGAAAAAATTATAAAAGGTAAATACTATTCATTTTACCTGCCACATAATGCAGTAATAAAGCCAGATAAAAGAACCACGAAGGTAAGAGTTTTCTTCAATGCATCAAAATCCTCAAGTTCGGGGAATTCCCTAAATGACGTTTTATTTAMGRTACCCACGCTTCAGMCAGGTTTAATGCTCCTCATACTAAATTGGCGTATATACAAATGCGTTTTCAATGGGGACCTGAAGAAAATGCATCGATAAATAGTCGTACGTAAAGGTGATCAAGATTTCAGCGAATTATTTTCCGAAAATCTCCCAATAGTCCACTGCGCGACTTTAAATTAAATACAGTTACCTTTGGCGTAAACTGTGCCCCATACTTCGCCATTCGTACACTCCACGAAGCGGCAGAAGACACAAAGTCAGAATTTCCTCTGGCAACACAAGTGTTGAAAACACAAACGTATGTAGACGACATTCTGTCTGGAAGCCANCTATATTACATTGCGGATAAAATTGATTTGCTATTTAATGAAAAAAGTAATTCATGTCAAATTTTGTAATGATATTTAGCCAAAGTTGCCCATATATGAACTTGATTTTAATTTTTCTGTTTGTATGGCAGGTTTTGTTGTCTGACCTTCAAAATTTCTTCAACTATTGTATTGTATCTTACAAATTTTTTTCGGATATTATGTAATTACCGTAAGCAGTAATCCATGTCAAATTTCGTAAAGATACCACGTCAAATGCGAAAGTTTGCCCTTTACTCCGATCGCTCAGTTTGTATGGTAGCTATATGCTATAGTTAACCGATCTGAACAATGTCTCGGAAACTACATTGTTGCCTTAGAAAATCGTCTACACCAAATTTGGTGAAGATACATATTTAAATGTGAAAGTTTTCCATACAAGAACTTGATTCCGATCGTTCAGTTTATATAGCAGCTATATGTTATAGTAGTCCGATATTGGCCGCTTCGACAAATGAGCAGCTTCTCGAAGGGAAAATGACGTTTGCAAATTTCAAAAGGATAACTTAAAAACTGAGGGACTAGTTCGTATATATACAGACGGACGGACGCACGGACGGACATGAGTAAATTGACTCAGTTCAACATACTGATCATTCATATATATACTTTATAGGGTCTCCGACGCTTCCTTCTGGATGTTACAAACATCGTGACAAACTTAATATACCCTGTTCAGGGTATAATAACTAATATTTTTTTAAATATTCACGTTTAAAAGTTCAAAAATTTGCACTAAGAACACATATGTTTCACTAAAATTTTTCACGTCTTTTACTCTGTATATTTAAGTATACGCTCTAAGCATTGAAATAACTTCACATTTCACATTTATTTTGTAATTTTTGAGCTAAATTTAGTAATTTAAAAATCACTTATCAAATTTATGGTTGAAAAGTTTAGAGTTTTTATATTTACGAGGAAAACCAGCTTTGCCACACCTTAAAAAGCAATAGTGAAGTATTTTTCAGCTTTTCACAGCGTTTTCTTTGTTTGTACTTTCGAGTGTTTCTTTTTTCTTTATGAACTATAAAAAAAACTATAAAAAAAAACTATTTTCAAATTAAAATTGAATATGTGAACACTTTTCCATATACAGTGGACCAATAAAGTTTACATACACCCTTTATTCTTAACTAAAACATGTTCSCACATACATTTTCTAGTCTGATTCGACTGATTTTTTTTTGCTAAATAGATAAATAAACATTCGTGCATTGTGATGCATTATCTTAATCCCGAAAACTCCAAAAAACGCATCAAGAAAGTTTACATACACACAGTACAGCCTAATTTGTTTATATTCACTGAACGGTACAAAGTTGTTGCATTGACATAATTGTTGATTGTAAACAATTATAATATTGAAATGGTAAGTTTAATATGCGTTTTATTTTCATTTTATCTTAAAAGTGTGACTTAGTTGGTTGCAATGGGTCGTGGTAAAGAAATACATTTAGAAGTGCGAAAATTAATAATTAAATTATATTTGGAAAAT
>NW_017537374.1:23202-25376 GCF_001853355.1 Bactrocera latifrons | reverse complement strand
AGTTTTCATACACTAATGAGTCAATATCCGCACTATCAGCTATAACAAAGAGGCAAATTTTATCCTCGGTGGCAAAACTTTTCGACCCCGCAGGATGGCTTTCGCCAATTATGATACAAGCAAAAATTCTAATATAAGAATTGTGGCTAGACGGAACTGACTTTGATGAACAAGTGAAACCACTTCGTTTAGAAAAGTGGACCCAGTTCGCGGGTAATCTGAATTATATCTCACAGATACAAATCCCACGATGGATAAATTATGCTCCAGAGCACAAAGTCGAACTGCATGGCTTCTGTGATGCCTCTGAAAAGGCATATTGTGCCACCATCTATGTGCGTACACAATCCGACAGAGCGACCTACCTACTAGTAGCCAAGACAAAGGTGGCTCCGCTAAAAAACACTAAGTCTGCCACGACTGGAACTATGTGGTGCGCTACTACTAGCCAAACTAGTATCCATGGGGGAAACTCATGTAAATATGACCAAATATAAATTGTATCTCTGGTCTGATTCCGAAATTGTATTAGCATGGCTAAAAAAACCTCCACATGTATGGAAAACGTATATTTCCAATCGAACGTCTCAAATCCTTGATCCTTGACACGATCGCCCATGGCCAACATAATTGCCCCCGAAAGTCGAAAAATCGACTCYTTTCACACGACATTAGATGACACGGACATCGTTGAGCGATTTTCATCAGACTCCAGAGCACTCAAGGTAATCGCTTACATGTTAAATTTCATCAAGCGACTCAAAATTAGAGTGAAGGAAGAACCCACGCTATACTCCAAAGGCGATACATTGACGCACCTAGACCTAGAAAAGACAAAAGTCGCTCTTATCACTTATACTCAGTCCCACCACTTCAGCTGCGAGATGTCACTACTAAGAGAATCGAARCCAGTTGACAAAAAGAGCTCACTCTTAGTACTAAATCTATTTCTGGATACGAAAGGTCTGGTTCGTGCTAATGGTCGGCTTGCTAACTCAAGCCTGACATATAACGAACGCCATACTCTAATAATACCAGAGAAGTCTCAACTTGCAACATTGCTACTCAAGTATATACACATACTAATGTTGCACGAGGAACAACGCCTAATGCAACATATAATGCGCCAATAGTTCTATATTCCCCGACATAAGCCTCAAATAAAAAAGTGMATTTACATGTGCAGGATCTGAACTATGCACAAACAGAAGATGAGGATGGCATGGCGGCACTTCTAAGCAGTGCACCTCGACCTATGTAATCATCTGACAAAAGAGGCTTTTCTCGCGGCATTTGCTCGCTTCGTCGGACGACGCGGTTTTCCGTCCAAACTTATGAGCGGCAATGGAAAAATCTCTATCGGGGCTCAAAGAGCCACAGAAAAACAGTTTGTGGACTTTATTAAACAAGTCTCCCCTGAGATTGTACGAAAGTACGCTCCCTAAGGCATTAATTGGCAATTCATCCCCCCAAGTGCTCCTCATATGGGTAGTTTGTGGGAATCAGCTGTAAAAAGCTGCAAATCCCGCTTAAAAAAGGTAGCTGGAAACTACAAATTTAATTACGAAGAATTTGCAACACTATCAATTCGCACTGAAGCCGTTCTCAATTCACGGCCACTAACGACACTCTCGCAAGATCCCTCAGATCTCACAGCCCTAACTCCAGGGCACTTTCTCAAAGGAGCACCTATTCTGGCCTGGACCTGAGTCTGGCGTGGAGTCGCTATCCTTACTAAATCGATGGAAGAGAATTAAAATTCTCCATTATAACTTCAGTCGTAGATCTCCGTACCGAAAGCGGAATACTAACCAGACCGCTGGTTAAATTATGCTTTCTACCAACCGCGGATAATAGCGAAAATCCGATACTAAATAATTCGAACATAATGCCGAAACACAAACAAAAATTAATCAAACAATGAAAATAAATCAATAAAACCGCAACCCGCAACCAACCGTTAACAACAGCAATAAAAAATTACAGAAATGGTCGGTCAATACGACGACCCAGTCATGCCACACAATGTGGCACAATCGCACATTCCATTTATATACTACCATGTATATTCAAGTACAATTTTTTACAGAGATCAAGATGGACGTGGATATGCCTACCACACCAAGCCCAACTGTTCGGTCGGCAACCAACGTGGCACGTACTGGGTCTATCCC
>NW_017537374.1:15302-21393 GCF_001853355.1 Bactrocera latifrons | reverse complement strand
CGAACTTAACCTTCTTATGGAGCCAAGAAATCACGTGTACAAAGTTTCATCATGATATCTCAATTTTTACTCTTGTATTTGCCTTTACGTTTGCTTACTTATTTAAGGCAATCCTGCTTATTCTTGATCATACCGGGATCACCGGACATATGTGCAAGTAAAATACTTGAATTTTTTTGTTTTAAATTTGAGGATATTTTTTGTTTTGATACACGAAGGTAAGCATTAGTGGCCAATAAACAATCTTTATATATTTGGATATATATTTTAAGTCGAAATATATGTACATGTATGCAAAAATTTAAATGAAAAATGCAGTACTAAAAGGAATTGATACGACTCACTTTGTTATCTCTCATCGGATTTTGGGTATTACGGTAGGCCAGTGTGTATGGTAGTTCCTATGAGCTATTCCAAATCCTGCCCTGGAATGCTGCGAAGGGTTSCCAGTGGTTGTTGGTTTTTTTTTTCTTTCTTTGTTGGTTTACTCCGCGCCCGTTTTATTTTAACATGTGTTTGTTGCATACATAGTATACGGCTTTTTATTCGCGCCCGCTGATTTTTGTTTTGTGGTATTCTATTTTTAATTCTGTTTTTTGTTTTTTGTTTGGTAACTGCGTACTTTTTTTTACCGCACTGTTATGTATATATGTATGTGTATTTATTTTTTTTTTTTTTTTGTCACTACCCAGAACTTTGTTGTTGCGCTTTTTTCGGGCACACGAATTTTTGTTCCTTGTATTATTATACGAGTATATGTATTTATATACAAGCAAATTTTTGGGATGGATTGGTAAGTATATAGGCACTTTTAACACATACTTTTTTCCCCTTTTTATATTATATTATTTTCAGTTTCTGGACTCTATTTTTTTATATATATACATATATATATATATAATTTCACTGCATATACTGTTTGCATTTGCGCTCWTTTTAATTTTTATTTTCTTCAAGCTGCAGAACTAAATAGAGAAGGTACCATCTTCTATAAGAGTGTACAGCTGCTGGCGTATGCCGATGATATTGATATCATTGGCCTCAACNTTACAAACAACCGTTATGTGAACAAAACTATAATACTCTCTTTAGCAACTTTGTTGCGAGAGTATAAAAATCCACGTGTGAAGGTTTTCGAGGTATGAGGTGGTTAGTGGCACTAACCACCGTGACTATTGATAGAAACAAAACAATTATGAGTTACTTATATTGTTTATTAATATTATATGATATAATGAAATTCTCCGGAACGAAACTAAGGAAATTTTTTTTCTTCAYGAAAATCTGAAAAACAAGCTTTTCCTTTGCGTAGACAAAGAGCCACTTTGCATGTACTACACTGCCATACAGTACGGACTGGAAATATTTTAGTGCTGCATAGACAGAATCTTCTTGATGTGCTTCCTTCAGTTTGATGGCAACTGGATTCAAGACGAATTTCTGAAGGGACTRTTGACATCCTTAGGGTCATGATAACTTGATAACATGAAAACTGATCTCTTATCTTTCCATTTCAAAAATGATATTTTTGTGTCACTCATCCGGAAATCATGTTCTCCTCTTTGCAAATGCTTGTCTTCTTTTAGCGTTGGTAAGAACTTTCTATTTGAGTTCGCAGTTCCTCAGGCGAAAATATTATCTTATCGTAATTTAACTTCCAACGAGTAAGTGTTGAAATAATTGTCAAAATAGACTTTATGATTTTTGTGTTTCAAATTTTCGCAAAAATTTCTTACAACTTTACCACCTAAGTCAGTTTCAACGCTAGCATTATTTTTTCCCGTGTAAACATCAAAATCTAGGCAATAACCTGACCATGCACGCAACATCTGTTGACGCCGCTCCCGCCCAATTTCTTTTGCCACATCTGTATCGGCAGAACAATACTTTCTTTTCCTATTTTTCGAAGTTTTAATTCGCGCGCATTCGCAATCGTGTTTTCAAACCGTAGGGTCGCATTTTTTCTCTCGCTTGTGCTGTCGTTTAGTATCTGCATTCTAGCGGTGTCTGTGTTATAACGCTACTTTACAGTTGTGCACAAAAAACTTTTTTACTGTTTATTTCTCGCTGTGTTTATTTTCTTATTGTTAACTTGTGCTACATTAATACATTTTTTTCACAATGCCCCCTGGGGCCAACAATCTGGGCGATAATAGGTTTGCCCTATTATCCTCAGCCCAGAAGACTAAAAGAAAAAAGCCTGAACAATCTACGTTGGAACTATTTCCGGAACTCCCCATAACAAAGAAGGATGACCAAAATACCTCGTCATTAAGTCGCGGGATGCCAGTAAACCTATTACATCAATCTCCTGCTTCGCGATTTATAAAGGTATTCAATCTATCAATAAAGATATTAACAACATCTCGTCACTTCGCGATGGCAGCCTACTCCTTCTCGTAAAAAATCAAAATATTGCTGATAAATTCCTTTTCACTAAGAATCTAYCCGGTGCAGGTGCTGTTGAAGTCGCTCTTCACAGCACCCTTAACTCAGTCAAGGGCACAATTTATGCCCCCTTTATTTGCCAACTTAGCGACGATGAAATAATTGAAGGTCTCAAGGATCAAGGTGTCTCTGCAGTTCATAAGTTTAACAAAATCGTTAAAGGCGTTCGTGTACCTACTGGTGCCGTATTATTAACATTCCATAAATATACACTTCCTAACAGAATTGAAGTAGCCTGGAGAACCCTAGATGTCCGTCCGTACTACCCTAATCCTATGCGCCGCAAAACTTGTCAGCTATTAGGACACACCGCTAAACACTGCGAGAAAACTCCTTCCTGTGTCATTTGCAACCTTCCTCCTAACCACTCTCCACCTTCTGATTGCACCAGAGTTNCTGGCGCGCTGTTGTTAACTCGGCTATAATCGCGTAAGCGGTGTCTACGCCAATCAAGAAGAAGATGTTTATATGTATTTAAATCATTTCAATTTTACTGCAACTTTGCACTTGCATTTGAGCTTGCGCACTTATTCCCTTTACTTGTCACTTCAATTTAATATTTTTAGCTTTTTTTTTCGCCTTATAATTTTGTGTCACAATTTCCTTGTTTTATTATTATTATTATTATTATTTTTTCCACAATAGTGCCATTCAGGATGGTTCGAAGGACCATATATGATTTCCCATTCACTTCTTCACTTACTTTTCACAGCCACTCCGGAAAGAATACTTTCAGAATGCAAAGTTTTACTAAAAACTGGGATCACAATTTTATTTTAGCGTTTTAATAAAAATCTCCCTGGTCGGATACCAGTGGAGGCGTAAAAATATATGTATATAAAAACTCAGTTAATGAACTCACCGGTCGGATACCAGTGGAGGTTGTATGGTTATGAAAATATAATTATATATCGAAATTATGATAATATATTTGTTGAACTGCTGCGCGCGGAAGATCGCCAGATGTAGCAAAATGGTTGAGCTGCCGACGAAAATACGGAGAAATCCAAACAAAGATGGTTGAGCTGCGTGCCGAAAATACGGAAAAAAGGTAGAACGTCCGCCRATGTTTCCTAATCGAAATTCGTGATCGAAAAGGGCCGCGCCTCTTCCAGGACGACGGTTTTTGCTCGTTGGGGGGTGGTAGATTCGTAGCCGCTWGTATTGGTGTGTGTGGTGTTTTCTGCTGCTTCCAATGGATGTGTGGTGTGTGGTGAAACTGCTGTCTTTAAGTGTGGTGTATGTGTCAGAGTTGCTTGTGAGTGGTGTGTTGTGTGGTGTGGTGACGCCTGAGGGCGGGAAGCTTAACTCATTTATCCAGGCCTAAAACACTGCTCTGCCTTCATCATATATGCAATTTCATACTTTAGCCACAAATTCTCGCTTTTTTAAATAAGACTCCAATGTTTTATACAATTCTAATCGAAGAATATTTTTAACCTTATATAAAAGGTCTTCATGCCATATACTACCGTGCCCAAAAGGTGACATTTAAATTTAAACTGCGCGCGTCGAAGGATTTGGAGAATTATTTTTTTTTTAGGTTTGCAGTACTGTCATTTATGTCAAATTTTATGTCTAGATATTCATCAGTGTTTGAGATACGAGTCGTTTTGTGAGCAGCTAAAAGTGAGTTTTTCGTTTTTTGCGATGTCGAAATTTGTTGAGCAAAGAATTTGCATTAAATTTTGTTTACGGAATCAATTTTCAGCTGCGGATATGTTGAGGATGGTGCAGAAAGCCTTTGGTGAAGAGGCTATGCCTAAAAAAAGTGTTTACAAGTGGTATAGTGAGTTCCGGCCAAGCCGGCCATCCTCAACCCACGAAGCTCACGTTCAACAAATCAAAGATTTGGTGTTGAAGAAAAATCGATTAACAATTAGGGACCTTGCTTAAGAAGTTGCATATCGAAAGGCTTATCCAATACCATTTTGAAGGATGTTTTGGGCCGCAAACGCGTCAAATCTCGACTTGTACCGGAAACATTGTTTTTTTTGGAAAAAAGGCGTCGCGTTGAAGTGTGTGAAACGATGCTTTCCGACTACTAGGGTGTCGTGATATGCATTATAACTGGCGATGAGACTTGGTTCTATGCTTACGACCCTGAAACAACCGATCAATCGAGCGAGTATCGTGCCAAAAGAGAGCCGAGACCAAAAAATTCRKCCAAAGTCGCTCAAAAATCAAAGTCATGTTGATTGTTTTCTTCGATTATCGTGGTGTTATGCATTATGAATTCCTTCCAACCGGTCAAACAGTCAACAAGGAATATCATTTGAACGTTATGCGTCATTTACGTAAAACCGCCTAAAAAGGCCGAAATTGTGGAAAGACTATTCTTGGTTTTTACACCACGATAATGCACTAGATCATTTAGTTTAACTTGGAACCAGAATTAACACCAAAAACACTATCAGCCCTGAAATCMAATGCAGAATAAGTGTTGCCAACAGGTGCTTCTTCAGACTGAATAGGGAATTGAAAAGTCAAGTCCTCCCTCGACGGACAAAGACCAAAATTTGTAAGCCTCTCATTATTTCCGTACTAGTATATGGTGCAGAGGAATGGACGATGACAACATTTGAGGAGTTGACGTTACGAGTTTTCCAGACAAAGGTTTGGCAACACTGGTTTGCAAATTACCAGCTGCTGTCAAAAATAAAAACATTGGAAACAAAGAGAAGAAATGGAGCAAACCGGTGTGGACAACATAATGCTAAAACACGAAAAGCCGAATAAAAAGTGGAACGAAAAAGAAATCCGGAATATCCTGGATTTCTTGCAGGAACCTCCAGAAGTAAAAGTGAAATTTGTGAATGTGCCGCATACAAATATTTCTTGCAGTTAATGTCCGTAATTTCTTCATCAGCTTTATCAAAAAAAGTGTCAATTAATTTTCCCCTAAAACTTTTTTTGGAACATTTTCAAGTTTTTCGTTTTTGTTTACAAACAAGGATTGACAGAAACCACAAAAAATACGTTCATTGTTGATGGTAAATATTTGCAATTGCATAATTTTGCAAACTCARATGCACAAGATTCTGAATTGCCCTTATAATATTTTGTAGCAACATATTGCAAGAGTATAAAAATAGCGACCGAAACTGCTGATGGGGGTGAGGCATATCTTCAAGAAAATCTTAGTGGAATATGTAACAGCGGAATAACAAATACTGACAGAATACCTTAATAATAATACCTTGGCATTCAAAAACAAAACTACAACAACAAACAAACTTACAAAAATATTATGTTATCATATGTAAGTATGTAATGACCAGCGCAATTAACGAATGTGGAATGTGTAATTTGAACGGGAAAGCCGTTTTACCCAAGTCATTTCGTAGTTATTTTTCTCGTGACACATCAACCTTCAAATTTTTGTTTATTTTTCAAAGAAATGTAGTTATAAATGCCGCTCCACCTTTAAAGTGAAAGGTCCAACTTACCACAGGGTTAGATCATTCCTCCCAGCTCAGAAGTTAAAGAAGAAATCAAGCCATGTGCCTGTGGATTTTTTACTGAGTATATCGTTTTAGTCTTGATTCATAACTCACGTTTTATTATTAGTTAAAAGTTTAAAATAATACAATGAACGAACGCTACGGTATTAAAGCAGAGAACTTAAAACATAGAGAAGGTG
>NW_017537374.1:6160-13387 GCF_001853355.1 Bactrocera latifrons | reverse complement strand
ATATATGCCATGCCGTAAATACATATATTTATTTCTCTTCATATTCTCTGTTATAATATGTGAGAGAATTGTAAAAAATGTTAAAATTGTGAGGCGAATGCCGACCTACAATGTTAACAAATGCGGCGAATTCCTTAGCCGAAATCTAACAAATGTTCGCAGTCGAACCTGCACCTTCTCTATACTTTACGTTCTCTGGCTTAACATTCCTCTATAAGTGAGATTGAGGAAAGCCTCTGTAATTGTACCTCTGTACTGTAACCTCTCATTATCCGCGCATCACTGAAGGTTAATAAGGCTGGAAAGAAACGATGAACCATATCGGCAAGTGCTTTTTCTGTTAAATGCGGAGCCCATCGGTACTCTCAGTAAAACCAAGCTATTGATTCGAAGGGGTAATCCTTAAAGTTCTCCCGACGGATGCCTGAAGATGGGTAAGAAAAGCGATGATGATGATGATCAAACGAGCATAGATAACGATTCTCGGACCATTGATAACGACTCCGCTCTCAGCCTTTAAAAACTGTTTGAGGAGCTCCCTCTTCTGGAGAAGAGTCAGAAGAATGAGCTTTTTCCAGATTCCAGACCTCCAACAAGCGAAGGAGACCTCCGCCATTTTACTACTTCGTCTAGGACAAAAGGAAGCCGAAGTCATCCTGATCTTGGAACCGTGGCCTGTATGATGGTCCGAAACGAATTAGTGGTATTTCTTTTACTCAAGCAGAGGTGATTCACTTTTTGATTTCATTGTGAGCGAAAATGTTTTCATTTGTAATAGGGAATACTATCCTACATTCCTGACATTCCTCACCCTGACCTGGAACGGGATTGCCCCACTGATTTAAAAATGGAGAGTCCTTGGTGATCTGATCATAGGTATATCGGGTTCAATCTAGTCGGAGAATGACCATCTAGAAAGTTTTTCTAATCCTAGGAATACAAATTAGGAAGGGTACCGCAAGATACTCCAACAGAATCTCCCACGCGCACAGGGGGCAGACGCATTGGTCACCACCAACGTGGTCGAAGTCTTCTGCCCGTCATGCAAAACTGCACCGTAGAGATCCTGACCACTGAAAAGTCTGAAGGGCAAAGGAAACCCTCTCTGGTGGGCTCTGGAATTCTCGGAAATCAGAGCGATCTGCAGACGTTTACTCCAAAATGCCCGCAGGACTAGGTCATATGAGGACGGGCGTTGTATAAAAGGGGACTTGCAATATGCAAGTCCAAGTTAAGAAAGACTAAAAGGACTTCATGGAAAAGCTTCTGCCAAAAATTGGAGGACTGTCATGAGTTTTCTAGGTTCAACTGTATTCTTAGGGATGACAACGGAAGTAGGCCCTGAGAGTGAAGTGAACATATACTTCAGATGCCGTGGAATACGTCCTTTGGGGCGATWTCTCTCAGAACGCTGCATGACGACTCCACGGCCTATGTCGACCTTCTAGATCTAGACCTGAGCGATCAATTTCTTCAGCGAATTAGGAAACACAATTTCCCTTACGATACTCACGCACCCAACTTAGCCAACATGTGTAGCTGTAAACAAACCATATGCATCGAGACATACATTCTCTGCAGCTAATAATAGTGCTACGTAAATATATCTATATATCTCTGCATTGGCACCATCAATGTTCTACAAAGCGTTTGACAAAGTAAGTCACTGCAATCATCGAAACAAAGAAAGCATACTTTGTAAACACACGAGGTGCCTGAAAAGTTAAAACAGCAACAAGAACAGTAAGTCACTGCAGTCCTCTAAATTAAAGAAGCACACTTTGCAAACAAAGCTCACTCCTAGCATCTCTGACTAATCACTAAAAATTGGAACATACCAAAAACGGACGCAAGGAAAAAATGATATAAATTCACGGCCGTCACAACAACCAGAAGTAGTTACAACGACTTCGGAAATACCGCAACTACGCGCCCACATTGACATACTCACTCATTGAATCAAGATAATCGTGTAAAAGAGTATCAACGGTCGATAAACAAAAAGCAAGCCGATTGATTATAAACAATCAAATGAACTTTGATCTGGAGTTATTTAAAGTACTCCCACGGTTCTAAGGAAACAAAAACCAATATAAATCCAGAAGATCACAAGTTTGGACCTTTATGGATGGTTGAAAAGGATTCACCAACCAACCCAGTAAACGGATTACTTTTTTAAGCTGATTGAACAACAAGTTGTCTTGCATCTAAACAAAGTGTGGAGTAACCGGCATACCTGTTACAATTTTAGTGGACACAGCATCCGAATGCAAAGTCAATAAGTCAGTACCAACTAATCGTTTCAAAGAAAACTGATTCGGACATATGGATATGATTTAGCATTTTATGAAATAGATAAAATGAATAACTATATATCATTCAGATATTAAAAGAACAAGGACTTAGAACTCTTCTCAGATATTGTGATCGTCCATACCTCTGCACCATATAGCAGTACGAAAATAATGAGCGATTTAAAAAGTTTTGTTTTCGTTCGTCGAGAGACTTTACTTCTCAATTGTCTACTCAGTCCGAAGTAGCACCTGTTGGCGTTCACCTGTTGGCATTCAGCGTTAGATTTCCAGGCTGACTTTGTTGGTGGTGTTGATACTGGTTCCACGTAGACGAAATTAGTTACGACTTCAAAGTTATAGCTCCCAACAAAGACGTGAGAGCAAAGTCGCGAGTTCTACGACTGTTTGTTTGATGACAGGAGATATTTCGTCTTGTTCTATTGTTTCGTCCTCGTTCGCTAACAGACCCACTTGTTGAGACCAATGATATCAATATCATCGGCGTACGTCAGCAGCTGAACACATTTATAGAAAATTTTGCCTTAAGTTCTGTAGCTCGAATTATTTTCTCCCGCAGCTGATTGAAGAAGTCGTACGATAGGGAGTCGCTTTGTCTGAAACCTCGTTTGGCATCGCAAGACTCGGAGAGATCCTTCCCGATCGTGACGGAGCTTTTGATATTGCTCAATGTCAGTTTACACAGCTGTAGGATACCCAATTGGGCTTAAAGGCAGACAATAGCTTCTGCTTGAATGTGCATATCCGCTTTTTGGGAAATAAGGGTAATGAGACAGATTTTATTTGAGTTTTGTACTACTCTTCCTTCCATTGCCGTAATTTCAAAATTGCCTTTGTGCCCTAAGCTCTATAAATGATCGTTGAGATCCTTSGTGTATTAAGCTTCTAAGTTTAGATATTTCTCTTCGGTGCTCGATGGAGATCACTGCTGTTGGTAATAACATCGTGCTTTGATTTTCGCTGTATAGCGTCTGAGTGAGAAACAGTTAATTGAAATTTTATCAATTCTTCACCTGTTTCCTTCAGAATTTTTGGTAAATTTATTAATATGGTCACATTTTTCTMGACTAATATTCCTTCGTTCTTTAAATTGAAATTTCCGTCATTAAAAGCGAGCTGTTTGACTATTACGCCTGCTTGAAAGTTCGGTTTGTATCGGAGATGATACAATTTTATGCGCTTGTGATAATTTTGGATGGTTTATGTACGCGGGTGTAAACACGTCCCGCAAGGACGGTCATTGCTCATTACCACCATGAAAAATTTCAGTATCACATTCGGGCACCTTGCTGTGGATGCCTAAACTCTCCTCTTGGCTTTAAATTTGTGGCAGCTCTACTCTCGGTTGTATAGTATGTGCTATTGATTTAATTAATTTCAATTGATCAGAAATAGCTTTTGTTTCTTCGTACTGCTCTAAGCAATTTTCATATTTTGCGTATGCTAAGGATTTAAAATTTTCAGGTAGATCTGATTCGTCAGGGTCTACAATTGCGTCAAACTCAGGTTTGAGACGTGTCCGGAGATTGTCTAAATTTTCTTTTTTGATTTCTTGAATAGGTGAAGATAAAAATCGAGTGCAGTATCGAATTATACTGTCACTCTCAGCAATAAACGTAGGGTGGTGGAGCACGATGTGGCTCGTTCCGTAGTTGTGGTTGGCCGTAAGAAACGATTGGCGTAAGTTATTTCACAAAAATATTAATTAAAAAAACAAAAAGTTTCTTATAATAAATATATTTTACAAACAATTAATTGGACAAACACTTATCACGTCTGGATCGGTGAGCGGTCGCAAAAGAAGAGAGGGCGCAACTTTTTTATTTTTTTTTTGGAATGCAGGAGAGGCATCGAACTCTTGCTGCTGCTGTTGTTAGCCACTACGGCCAATGCGGAAGAATCGTTCGAGTTCGAGTCGTTCTTAATGTTGCAGCCATTAATGTTGAAGTTGCTGTTGTTGTGCTGTCCCCGTTGGGCTGGACGCATAGGAGAGACATAGCGACAACTGCGTTATCGGCAGCTGCGCTTCACGCTGCGTTGACTGCTGCTGTTGTTGGAGTTGTTGATGCTGTTGTGGTAATGGCTGTTGTTGCGGCTGTACCTGCGACTGTGACTGAAGCGCTGTTTGCGTCTGTGTAAGGATCTGAGTAGGCGTTGACGTCGGCAGTGGCTGTGACTCCAATTGTGAAATCTGTCGTTGTTGTAGTCTTGACTRGAGACTAGCTGGTGCACCTCGTGTCGCCTTTAACATTGCCGCAAACGGATCGCCTAGCAACTGGTGGTTGTGCTGCTGTTGATGCATTTGTTGTTGGGGCGTTGTTGAATGATGAGGTGATAACCTGTTAAAATCTAACCGAACRCTGTACTTTGCGCACCGWGGGATCCGAAGATTTTCGATTTTACCCCATTTAGTATGATTTTTGGGTAAAGATCCGCTCCGATCAACAAGGCAACCTTTTGACTCGTAAAGAAATAATTAACCGCTAAAGGGATATTGGGTAACCTTTTCACCATTGAACAGTTAATTGATCTGGATGGAAGTAGTCGTGTCAATTTTGGCAGTACCAACGCTTCCGTTCCTAGTTTTAAAATTTTTTTACGCGGCGAGCCAATTGTGATCGAGCATATCGATTGAACTTGTCCTGACACGGTATTATTCAATCCTGAAACTCGCTCTCTGACCTTTCTTCTAGGTAGTTTTAAGCGTTTCTGCAGACTGTTGCTTAGGAAAGTTCCTTCAGATCCCGAATCAATCAAGGCTCTAACAGTGAAGGTGATCTCGTTGTGACATTTGGTCACTATGTCTGTACCTAAGAGCAGTAGGGACATTTGATGCATTGGCCTTAATAGAGGCCGTATGAGATGTGGTAGAAATCTCAGTAGTGTCTGTAGCTCATTCCTCACTCTAATCCCGGTGAATTAGAGAGTGATGTATCTGTCAACAATTAAACAGACTTTTACAATTTTTGACTTCATGTGAGTCTGATAAACAGTTTAGGACGTGGAGTTTTCTGACAGCATTTAACCGTGCATTAGGCTGCATCTCAATAAATCTTTGACTGCAAGGTTGGTATCCGACCTTCACCATCAGCCGACTTAATCTTGGGTTGAGTTCCCAACTCGCCTTTGAGGTTTGTTACTCTCTCTAGCGTTTTATTCCTTTTAGTTAGAAACTTGTTAAGCTCAWCCCATTTTAGCATCTCTGACTCCGAATCCCGCGATTGTTCCCCAAGCGACGGTGTATAATCCGGTAGTCGGATAGAACACAACTACGTATCGCTATCTATATTGATGCCATGTATTTGTAAAGGTGAAATTAGCTATTTATCTCTCGCTGTAAATTTCTGAATAATGTTTCAGATTCTATTGAAACGTGCAGAAGTGTACAATAAATTTAATTGTGTGTTGACAAGCACTCGCTGGTACACAATAAATTATTCCAAGCCAATGCGAATCCGTCATTCATTAGAGGCGCTTTCGAAGCGATAGCTTTCGTCTCTTCTTCTTCTTAATTGGCGTAGACAMCGCTTACGCGATTATGGCCGAGTTAACAACAGCGCGCCAGTCGTTTCTTCTTTTCGCTATGTGGCGCCAATTGGATATTCCAAGCGTAGCCAGGTCCTTCTCCACCTGGTCCTTCCAACGGAGTGGAGGTCTTCCTCTTCCTCTGCTTGGTCGGTTGTTGATTTTCCAGGTCTGAAGCCACACTGAAATGGTCCAATCAGTTTGTTGACGGTGGGCTTTAATCTTTCACACATTACGCTCGATAGAACCTTAATGCAATGTTGAGGAGGCCTATCTCCCGGTAGTTGTCGCAGATTTTGGGGTCTCCCTTTTTRTGGATTGGACAAGGCAAACTTAAATTAAAACCTTGGGCATTCTTTCGTCTGACCATATTTTGCGAAGAAACTGCTGCATGCTCCTTATCAGTTCCGTGTTTGAATATTTCGGCAGGTAATCCATCGGTCCCCGCTGCTTTGTTGTTCTTCAGACAAGTAATTGCTTTGCGAACTTCTTCATAGTCGGGCAATGGAATGTCTGCTCTGCTCCATCGTCATCGATTGGAGAATCGGGTTCGCCTTCTCTTGGCTTTGTACTTTCACTGCCATTCAGCAGGTTGGAAAAGTGTTCCCTATAGTGCCAAGATCACCTTTGGGGGTTATACAAGAGTATGCTCCGGTCTTGAAACCTTCTGTAAGCCGCCGCATTTTTTCGTCGTACCAGATGTTCTTTTGCACTTTCCGAAAACCAATGGTTTCGGTTGCAGTTGTACGTAAGGAATTTGAAAAGCCACCTCACAGTTCGCTTATACCGAGTTGTTGACGAGTGCTCTCAGAGAGCAGGAGTGCAATCCGAGTAGAAAATCTTTCGGCTGTCTGTTGTGATTGCAGCTTCTCGACATCGAACTTTCTTTGTGTTTGATGGCGTGCGTTTTTTGCTGCACAGAGGCGTGTGCGAATCTTGGCTGCAACAAGATAATGTTCTGAGTCGATGTTAGAACCTCGGAGCGCACGCACATCTGAAACACTGGAGACGTGTCTTCCGTCTATCACAACTTGACCGATATGGTTGGTGGCTTTTCGATCCGGAGATAGCCAGGTAGCTTGATGTATCTTCTTATGCTGGAATCTAGTATACAGATAACCATATTTCGAGACCCGCCGAAGTCGATCAGCCTCAACCCTCATGGAGGCTGAATTTACCGACCGTAGTGCCAATGATACCTTATTTGCCCACCCTGGCGTTAGAGTCGCCAAGCACGACTTTGACATCGTGGCGGGGGCAGCTCTCATAAGTGCTTTCCAAGCACTCACAAAAGGCTTCTCTTGTCACATCGTCCTTCTGTTCCGATGGGGCGTGGGCGCAAATCAGCGATATGTTGAAGAACTTCGCTTTGATGCGGATTGTGGCTAGA
>NW_017537374.1:0-5690 GCF_001853355.1 Bactrocera latifrons | reverse complement strand
GGGGATGTTTCGCCTTCTCACTTTGGCTCGCCTTCAAACGGATGTTCTTAAGTCGTGAGCTGCTTGAGTCATATGTAGAAGAATCGTTTCTGGCCACTCCCAAGTGAACGGCGATCAGAGAACTTTCCTCACCTGGGGTGAACTTCTACACCTCACTCCATCCTCGAGAGATTGTTGACGCTCCAGACGAGTTTGTGCGTAAAAGAAATTTATAGTTTTATTCGAATAACAGTGTGTGGTTTGTTTGTTGTTTGTTTTGTAAAGTGAAATATTCAGTCCATTTTCCAGGTGTATTTATTGTTGTACTTAAATGAAGTATAATACTACCTGCAGTCTTGTGCGTTGATTTTGCGGATAGAGTGAAAAAAATAAGTTTTGGTCTCCACTTCACACAGCACAATGGGTTTTTGCATCCTTTATTATAAACATTGGGCGCCGCGGTTGACTGTTTGTTTACTTAAACAATAGCTGTATGTATGTGGAATGTATAATGCTATACGTGTGTTTGTCTTGCTATTTGCATTCCTTATTATAAACATTGGGCGCCGCGGTTGTCTGTTTGTCTACTTGTAGCATAAAAATTATAGTATGGAACGTAAAGCATTAGGTTCTTATAATTGCCAAACGCAATGATCTAGAGGTGCACGTCGGCATCAGCGAGGARTGCGTAGCTATATAAGCCGGTAGCACCAACGTAAGAATGGAGTGCTAGGAGTAAACTGCTATAGTGTAGACGAATTGTGAAATAAAGAGATTTTGTTGAATTAAACGGTTTTTGGTTTTATTTTTCAATCCACAGATACGAACCTAGTAAGGAGTAAATTCGCAACAATTGGTGTCAGAAGTGGTATTGTCAAATAATCCAAATTCAAGATGGTTAAATTCGGGGAATTGAGAATTCAGCAATTAGAAAAKGAGCTGGAGGAGCAATTAGAAAAGGAGCCGATAAGCGGACAATAGGCGGATCTGAATGCATGGTTACGTGAAGCAATGGAAGCGGATGGAATTAATGTGGACCAATTCGAATTTGATGGCCCAGAAACTTCTACACAGGTAGTAGAAAAAGTAGAAGAACAACGAACATCGTCAAGTGTAGACATGAACATGCAGTTAGTGGCTATTAAGTAAACGGCAGAAGATGCAGTGCAAACAGAAAATCGTCTGGCACAGCAAATTACGCAAATAGCTGAGAATACATCACGGTTAGAGTCTCGCYTTACACAACAAATGACTGAAAATAATACGCAGTTAGAAAATCGYTTGGTACAACAGATTACAGAAAATACTACACAAGTACTAAAACAAGTGCAAGAGAAATTTTCAAAATTTGAAGACGAATTAAGCACGTTACAAAATGACARAGAAAATTTAAAATCAGAAGTTCTTCAATTGAGTAATCGTATGCGAGAACTGCAACTGCATGGCCTTGCACCATCAACAAATAATCCAAGGTTAAAGGCACCCACATTCGATGGAAGTATTCCATTTAAAAATTTCAAACTTCAGTTTGAAAAGACAGCAATGGCCAATAACTTGAATGCAGCGAACAAAGTGGCGTCCTTGTTTATATCATTGAAAGGACCTGCGGCAGAAATCCTTCAGACTATTCCAGATTGTGAACGGCACAACTATGAGGCTTTGATGAGTGCGATAGAAAGATGATATGGTAGTGAGCACCGGAAACAAATATACCAGATCGAACTGCAAAATAGGGGTCAGAAAATGACCGAGTCATTGCAAGAGTTCGCAACTGAAATAGAACGACTGGCTCAGTTGGCAAATGCAGATGCACCTGTGGATTACATTGAGCGGGTGAAAATTCAAAGTTTCAAAAATGGAATTCGTGATGTGGACACCAAACGCGCCACATATGCATTGCCAAACAGAACGTTTGCTGAAACGATTTCACACGCCCTCACACAGGAAACAGCTTCTCTACTAAGTAAACCAGTACACAAAGTACAAAGAGTTGAAAGGGAAYAACCGGCGCTGATGGAAGAAATATTGAAGACTCTGAAGTCTTTGCCCGAAATTGCAATATAAAAGTGAACCCATCAAAACAGAAAAAACCAACAGATAACGAGGACCGAATATCCACTTCTCACAAGTCGTTAAACTAAAACGGAACAGTTCAAAGGGGCATGAACTGGTTTCCACAACTATTTGCCCCGTCATCTCGATATCACAAATAGGTCAACAATCTTACTATAAACGGTACCGTAAATGGAAGACTGTCAACGCTTACTTTGGATACTGGTGCCACACATTCAATTATCCGACCGGATGTGGTAAGAAGAACGGTTGAACCATTAGKCGGTTGCAAGCTTCGAACGGCCACCGGGGAGGAAGCAGCTGTTGCGGGAAAAGTGTTTTGCGAAGTGATGATTGGTACCCTGGTAATTAATCACACCTTCATCGTAGCAGAAGTCACGGATGAAATTATAATGGGAGTAGATTTCATGATTGATCACGGGATTACTTTGAATTTAAACAAGCAAATGCTGTTTTGCCAGAACAGGGAGATGCCCATAAATACTGGATATGTGACCAACGTTGAAAGTAAGAGGGTGATTGTTGATGATAATCAGAGTATTCCACCAAAATCTGAGGCGATTGTATGGGCTAAAGTGAATGGAGGAGGTGGGAATGAGGAATTGTGGATTGTGGAACCAACAAAAATAGATACACCCATATTGGTAGGAAGAACACTTGTGAAAACTAGAGAAGACGCTACCATTCTGGTCAGAGTGGTGAATGAATTCAACCCCCTATGAGTCTGAAGAAAGGAGTAGTAATTGGACAGTGCCAGAATATAAGTGAAATATCACGATGCGAACGGTCACAACAGAAGTCTACTATTGAGCCACAGCAGATAACTCCTACACTCCTAAACAATTTGCTGAACGAGGTGCATGGAAATGAAAAACTAAAAGCAGAAAAACTATTAGAAAAATACGCATCCATATTTGCAAACGAAGGAAACAACACAGGAAGAACTGGCATTGTCAAACATCGCATAAATACCGAAGACGCTAAACCGATCTGACAACCTCCGCGTAGGGTTCCACTAGCAAAACGTGAGGACGCTAACAAAATTATTGAAGACATGCTCAAAAACGGTATAATCAAACTTTCAATAAGTCCATGGAGCTCACCTATCGTCTTATTTAAAAAGAAAGGTGGTAACGCCCGTTTCTGCGTAGATTATAGGAAGTTGAATGATATCACAAAGAAAGTCAGTTATCCTCAACCGAGAATCGACGRTACATTAGACACCTTGTCTGGGACGAAATGGTTTTCTACATTAGATCTACAAAGTGGATATTGGAAAGTCGAATATAATGAATGTGGTCGTGAAAAGACCGTTTTCAGTATGGGCGACGGGTTATGGGAATTCTCTGTGATGCCATTTGGGTTTTGTAATGCGCCTGCAACGTTCGAGTGAGTGATGGAACATGTGTTAAGAGGACTCAACTGGAAGACATGTTTGGTGTATCTTGATGACATTATCATCATGGGAAAAAATTTTGATGAGCATCTGAAAAATCTAGAGGAAGTCTTTCAGCGAACAGCATCAGCCGGATTACGCTTGAATCCCAAAAAGTGTTCATTATTGAAGAAGCAGGTCACATATCTCGGACATAAAATGTCAACTGAGGGGATTCACACCGAGGAGGCAAAAATAAAAGCAGTTAAAGATTGGATTCGACCCACCAACATACATGAACYCCGCAGCTTCCTCGGCTTATGCACGTATTACCGCCGTTTTGTGCCTGGATTTGCGAACGTGGCTAGAAGTTTACATGATTTAACAAAGAAGAATCGCCCGTTTGTCTGGCAGTAGGAACAAGAAAAAGCGTTTGAGCAGCTTAAAGAACTACTTTTTACGACGCCGACGTTAGCTTATCCAATACCTCTAAAGAAATTCATCCTGGATACAGATACGAGCGCTTATTGAGTTGGAGGAATCCTGGCTCTGCTCATCGACAGGCAATAAAGAATAACTGGGTTTTACAGCAGAGTGCTCGGGAAACCAGGGRAAAACTACTGTGTGACGTGAAAAGAACTACTAGCTGTGGTGGAATGTGTAAAACATTTATACAAGTATTTGTATGGGCAACGMTTCTTGCTGAGGACTGATCATGCGGCATTAAAATGGTTATTACAGTTTAAGAATCCGGAAGGCCAAATTGCACGATGGATCGAAAGATTACAGAATTACGACTTTGAAACAGAACACCACTGGAATGTAAACATTGCGCCAAATCAGAAGGAAAAGAAGATATAATTGACGTGCGATTACTGAATATAGAACCTGAAGATGATTGGACTCCTCACCGCATCAGAATCAATCAGCTGGAGGACCCTGATCTTGCAGAGCTAATAATAGCCAAAGAAAATACGACCACTAAAGGAAGAAATAAGTAGAGTCCTGCAAAAGCATATTGGGCCCAATGGAACAGCATAAACCTCGTTAATGGATACCTTCATCGTACCTAGGCAAGCGAAATTGGCAAACAGTCTCGTCTGCTGATCATAGTGCCGAAGTCCATGATCCCGAAAGTATTGAAAGAATATCACAATGGACCTAGTGCAGGGCACCTTGGAATTACAAAGACTTTAGAGAAGATTAAACAGCGGTTCTACTGGATTGGTTGTCGAAATTCATTAGCAGAATGGATAAGTAATTGTGTAAAGTGCATGGCAGCTAAAGGTCCTAAAGTCAAAAGTCGCGGTAGGCTGCAACAATACAACGTGGGATCACCATTTGAACGAGTCGCAATGGATGTTGCAGGTCCGTTCCCAAACAGTACGGCCGGAAACAAATATCTACTGGTTGTCATGGACTATTTCAGTAAATGGCCAGAAGTGTATGCCTTACCAAACCAAGACGCGAAGACAGTAGCCGAAGCGTTTGTAGAAAATTGGATAACGAGGTTCGGAGTGCCCGTGGAATTACACTCAGATCAAGGCAGGAATTTCGAATCTTCCATTTTCCAAGCAGTCTGTACATTATTGGGCATCCACAAGACACGCATCTGGTGTGCAATATAATGAAGGACCGGTTTGATCAAGCGGCAAATTCWAAAGGTTTTGAAGAAGGTGATCTGGTCCTGTTGGACAATTCACTTCGAAAGAAAGGCTTGTCCCCGAAATTGCAGACAGCCTGAGAAGGGCCCAATATGGTGATGAAACGACTTAATGACGTGGCATACCGCATACAAAGAAATGAAAAACCACGATGTAGAATGAAAGTAGTACATTTGGAGAGGCTCGCCCCATTTGGTTCAAGAGGATTTATGCCTAATCGGGACGATTAGGCTCAAGTGGAGGGCAGTGTTACAAAAGTAGTATTAACTTTGGTACCACTTGTATTTGCATTGTTATATGCATCCCTTATTATAAACATTGAGCGCCGCGGTTGACTGTTTGTTTACTTACAACATGAACATGATATGGAATGYATATCATTATTATATGTGTTTGTCTTGYTATTTGCATTCCTTATTATAAACATTGGGCGCCGCGGTTATTGTTGATCCAGAGAACGTAAAGTATAGAGAAGGTGCAGGTTCGACTGCGAACATTTGTTACATTTCGGCTAAGGAATTCGCCGCATTTGTTAACATTGTAGGTCGGCATTCGCCTCACAATTTTAACATTTTTTACAATTCTCTCACATATTATAA
>NW_017537373.1:95455-106732 GCF_001853355.1 Bactrocera latifrons | reverse complement strand
CCCCATCTATGGCAATTGCTCCAAAAGCAGTATCAACCTTTCAAATGCACCATACCATTGCGCAATACGGCGAAGTCTCCGGGCCTTTCCAACCTCACCAATAAWAACGATAATGGCTGAATCTGGTTTACCAACTATTCAAAACAGGATTATAGATTCTTCGCTCCAAATTCTTGCGAAAACGGCTGAGAACACCAACCCATTACTAAATACAACTATCACCCATGCCACGAAAAAAATCAGCTATTTCGAGATCCTTAAGTTTTGCTGCAGAAAATAATATTTTATGTAACACAATATTAAAATTCACCRCACGACATCCTCCCTGTATGATCAACGATAAAATCCTACAAAATAAGCTTATGTTTTTGTCCAAGCAAAACACACCAAACGAAGTCTTTCAACAAATCTTTGCTGAACTGGAATCTAATTATACAAATAATGGCTGGAAGTTATTGTTCACAGATGGCTCCAAGTCTATCGATTCCACATCGTTAGCAGTTGTCACTGCCACAGGAGAAATTATTTGCAATTGGCTTCTCCCCTCAACGAGCTCTGTATTTACCGATGAAGGATCTGCTATCCTTCATGCAGTTAATCACGCAAAAAAGACTAAAGGAAAGTTCCTCATCTGTACAGACAGCAAATCCTCTATATCTGCAATAACGTCTCCTTCCAATCGCAATCCCATAATATAAGCTATCAGGGACGCGGTCATTGGTGCCCCTCAGAAAATCCAAGTAATGTGGATTCCTGGCCACGCTGGTATTACAGGCAACCACTTTGCAGACCTCGCTGCGAAAAATGTAGCCTGGACTCCTGCGTTAACATGCTATGTCTCAACCAAGCAAGACATTCTAACCTTATTAAGCACAAAAGGCATCAAAAAAACGCAAGCGAATGGAAAACATTTAAACATCACTACGCGGCCATAAACCCAGCCAGAAATCGAATAATCTACTCGTCAACAGTTTCAACCAGTGCAATGAAGACATATACTCGATTAAGGATTGGACACACTATCATAACACACGCCCACTTACAATCGGGTAAAAGCCCATCCATTTGCCCCCTTTGCGATGACACCGCTTCTATCAAACACTTACTCACACTCTGTCCGATGCTTCACTCAACAGCCCACAACTCTGGCAACATTGACCTCATAAAACTACTAAGTGAACCTTCAGAAAAAAACGTTATGATTGTATATAGATTCTTAAAAACCAACGATTTGTTAAAACATATTTAAGCAACTTACGTCTTTACTAACCCTTAGCTAATAGAATTTTTACCTAGTTATAATTACAAGGCGGCAGAAGGCCTCGTAGCCAGTGCTGCGTTTATGTATTTATATAATAAAACTCTTTGTTATATGAATTATTATAAATAAATAAATAAATAATATATAAATCATGCGAACTATGTACAGGAGGGCATAAGCTCAAATCTTGCGAGAGATTAAAAAAATTGAATATTATCGACCCCAACAATTTCGTGAAAACTAAAAGACTTTGTACAAACTGTCTGTCACATGCGCATACACTCAAAGAGTGCGAAAGCAAATTTAATTGGGTCTATTGTCATAAAAGACATCATTAGATGCTTCATACAAATAATTTTTCAAGCTTACCCCCAAATAGCGCAAATATCAGAAGAGAAACGGATTTAGTTGCAACAACAAATCACGAAGTGCCAAATCCACAAAATTGCCAAGAAGCACCATGCTGCTCAAAGGCATTAAAAACTCAAACGCTACACAGCGAAAATCGAAGTAGGGTAATACTACTCACAGCAGTCGTCTAAATCGAACATCGAGAAGAACTGTTTAAGCTCAGAGCTCCCTAACAGACCAAGGATCACAACAATCTTTCATAGCGTCTAGGGCCAAAACTAGGCTAAATCTGCCAACAAAACAAGCCAACTTTGAAATTACGGGAATGGGCGGAAGAGTAGTTCAAAACTCTAATAAAATCTGCCCCATTCCCCTCTCTTCCCCCAAGCGGATATAAGAATACAAGCAGAAGTTATAGTCTTACCGCAACAAACGAATATGCTTCCAAGCTATCATATAAATAGCAAGCATTAAGAAAAGGTTTCACACCTTCAGTTAGAAGATTCCAACTGCAACACCCCCGCTCAAATAGACCTACAATTAGGCAGCGATCTCATACCACAGATAATACTCAAAGGTATTGAGAAAATTTCAAGCACACTTTTTTCACAAATTAAAATTCTCCATCATCATTTCAGCCGCCGATGGAAGGAGGAGTATATAAAGGACCTTCACAAAAGGTACAGCTGGAAAACTCCAAACTCTCCAACTCTCCAAAGCTTGGAGACCAATGGCGGTTTGGTCGCGAAGAGAAGCTACGTCAAGGCTCCGACGGTCATATACGAGTAGTTGACCTCCGTACTCAAAACGGAACTCTAACGAGACCGCTCGTTAAACTATGCTTCTTACCAACCGCACATAATAACGAAATTGCACATAATAAACAATCCGTACAATAACACCGTCACGCAAAAACTGAAACATCCGTCTAATAAACAAAACCGAAATAAACCGCAAATATGATACATCATAAATAATGGGTAGATTATTACGACTTCGACAAACCAAATAAATTTGGTTACGAACAGACAAATTTTTCATAATTTATACTATTGAGTTGCAACTAAACTCGAAATTTTCTCCATACAGGCAAATATGGCTGCAGAAAATAGCCAACCTTCAATGCCAACAATGCGATCGGCCATTAGTGTGCCCCGTCCTGTGGTTGCCCTAACACTGGCGCCCCGAACAACCACCGCAACAACATCGTCAACTACCGATCGTAGTATCGTACGAGCCCTAACAACAACACCACCGTCATCACCAGCGGACATATTTAAGTGACCAAAGTCCCAAAACATACGGCAGATCAGACAAGGAATACAAGCAATATAGGGAAAGAAGGCAAATTAACACGGAAAACATCAAAAAAGAAATAACAAACCTCAAAGAGAAAAACGAGAAGTAACATAGAGAGAACACATAAGTATTCTTACTTGCAAGTTTTGGTGATACCCCTTTGGGCTAACATAGCAACAAGCAGGATCGCCTATAATATATAAGCAAAGGCGAGCAAAAACAAAAAAACAAGAAGTGCAAATACAGTAGAATCCGGTTATAACGACATTCAAGGGACCGATGAAAGTACGGCGTTGTAATCGGTCGACGTTCAAAAAAAAGTTAGAGATTTTTTTTTTTTTGTTTTTACGCTTCCCCTAGTGTTTTCATACTAACTGTAGTACGCTGGAATATTTTTTTTTGCTATTAAAAAACCGTTTTCAGTAAAAATAAAATTTATTCCAATTCAAATTATGTATACATACATTTTATCAACATATGTACTCGTACATAGTAATATACATACGTACAATTATACAAATTTCCTTCAAAAWGTCTGTAATTTTACCTTGTTTTTTCTTGTTAGCATTATGAAGAATAGACATCATATTTTTTTGCTGATGCATTAACGAAATTAGCATGTATAAATTGATTTAAGATTTCTGCAGAAATCTGGTCATTTTCATCAGCGCTGTCATCACTATCACTCTTGTCGACAATTACATTTTGCACAATTGCTTCATCGGTTAGTTCTCCGCATATTGCAAGATTATTGTCAATACTAGAAAATTCCTCGATTTCTTCTGTTGATATGGGTAGGCTACTTTCAAAAGCACTTGCCCAAACTGAGAGCGGAACATCATYTTCATCATCAAAATCAGATGATATTGAGGTGCTGGTAACGCCTATATTCGCGATAGAAAATCCAGCATGCTTGAAACAGTTGGAAATCGTTATTTCAGAAACCTTGTTCCAAGCATCATACATCATAAGAATGGCATCAAGTATTGTAATCTTCACTTGCCCAACCTTGTTATTTTTATTGTTATCGTGGTCGTTGATTAGTTTTAGAACAAGGAATTTTCGAAAATATGATTTAAACGCACGAATTACTCCTTGATCCATAGGTTGCAATATAGATGTAGTATTCGGTGRTAGAAAAACTAGAGTAATGCTTCTCAAGTCATCGATTTTAGAGTGCGCTGGACAATTATCAACCAAAAGTATATATTTTTTTTTCGTTTTCTGAGTTCACGATCCCAATCCCGCAACCATTTCGTAAAAATATCAGATGTCATCCAGGCTCTGCTATTACTAACATAATCGACAGGTAACGACCGTACGTTTTTGAAACATCTTGGACGCTTTGACTTTCCAATTACAAGCGATTTTCTTTTTATTGTACCACTCATGTTTGCTGAAATTATCATAGTTAGTCTTTCTTTCGACACCTTTCCTCCTAAACATTTTTCTCCTCTAAATTTTAAAGTTTGATTTGATTTCATGATAGAAACCACATCGACTAACAAAACGCGTGAAAGCGTTTATAAACTTCATTGATGACAAATCATCCACCAACTCGATGTGGACAGCTTTGGTAGCCATACAGATAAAAACTGACAGATAACCTATCACTGCGCAGTGAAAAAGGACGGCAGTAATCAACACCTGATACTAAAAAAGCCAAGATACGCTGACCCGATATCATGGTAATTAGGCCATCTCTTGAGTAATGGTAACTCCAYGATGTGTTCTGCAAATCACACATTTATGTACCAAACTGCGGACAACTTGCCTAACATGAAGAGTCTAATAGCAGTAGCGTAAGTTCTGCAGCGTCAGCTTTGTACCGCCATGAAAGGTGTCGGTATGAGTTTGGTGTACAGCAGCCTAATTAAGTCGCTAGTTGGATGGCGATGTTCTTCTACCAATGCTGATCTATTAATGCGGCTACCAATCCGTATGATACCATGGTCATCTAAGTAGCGGGCTGGAAGTTGACAGCGTGACGAAACACGGACGCTTGATCAATACGAATGAGCAATTCAAGCGCGGTATCCATCTGTGGAGTTGTAGAAAGATGTTGTCGAAAATGGGGATACCTTGGTAACCAGCGAAGGATTATAACTGTAGTCCTGATTAATCATATGATGGAACTAAAACGCTGCATTAGTGGAATATGTTGTCCAGATGTAAGCTGCAATTGAAATGAAGTTACGAAGGAACTCTTGCTCCCTCTTCACTCTGAAGGTATAACTTTTCGTCTACTTGTAACTCCGGAGTCTGGTCAAATGAGATTGTTTTTTGATGCAGCCAATCTAGAGCCAACTTTCATAAATGGTGGCTCAGCAATTCTGATGGAGTCACCCCACGGCTGACGCAATGCGCTGGATTTTATGCTGAACGTACGTAAGCTACAAATCTAAAGATGTCAATTGTGTATTTGTCGAATCTGGTTGGCAACATATGGTTTTAACATCACTGGCTGTGCATAGCAAACAATACAAAAGACAATACTGGAGTCCGTTAGTAAGTGCACAGAGATGTGCTCTAAACTTAGCGCCTTGAGAATATTACTAACTGTTTTGACTAACAAAAGAGCTTCACATAATTCTAGACGAGGGATTGTGTCTCCTTTCAACGGCATAACCTTGGTGCGTGCGGTAAGCAAGGATATATTGGTACTGTCATCATTGTCGATAGTGCGTGCGTAAACCACCACAGTATAGGCTTTCTGACTGGCATTACAAAATCTATAGAGGCACRTACGAGTAGTTGCATTCATATTAAGCCATCGAGGTACACGAACTTTATCGAGAGTACATAAGTCATCGCGAAATTTAAACCAAATATGGCACAGATCTTTAGGTAGTGGACTATCCCAAGATATACCCGTAGACCAAAGAGTCTGTATAAATACCCTAAGCGATATAAGGACTGGTGTCAAAAATCTAGTGGGGTCATACAATTGGGCTACATCTCTAAGAACTCGCCGCTTCGTCGGCATTTCTTCAAATTGCTTCAGTGATAACTTAAGTAACAATTCATCACTCACCGGGTCCCAACGCAACCCATTCCATTTCTGAAGTTTAAAACAACCATCTATTGTAACGCTCGCACTATATTGTATGGGCTACATGCCATGCCATACGCCACCGTCGTAAGCTGATGTATTTTAAGGTTCTCGTTCTGGGATTCGCTCCGTAGGATACGTTGGAGATCCCGATCTCGATCTGGCCGCCAGAATGCCGGTGCAAGCCTTTTGAATGGACGCTACGTCTGCATAACGTTTCCTTTCATGTTAAAATACATTTTAAAATGTGATTTTTGGTCAAATAATCGTCCTTCGAATGTTGGATTCTCAGCAATTTTTGGTTATACGTCAATTTGTGCGGAACAAACCGTGCACACACCTTTCGTAAGTCCAAATTTTGGGTCAAAATCGATGTTTAGGAGATGTTCAATTCCATTTCCATGATTTTCAATGATAATTTCGGTTAATTTTTGAAGAATTCACGCACAGTTTCGAAGGAATTTCCGGTGAACATGGATTTTCCCACGACCACTTTGAAAACGTTGGAACCACTCGTGCACTCTGCTACGGGATAGGCAATCATCGCCATAAACTTGTTTCATCAATTGAAATGTTTCGGTATTTAAAAAAAAATGTAATGTTGGCTCTCTGTTCGAAGCTCATTTTCGCACAGTAACACAAACATACAGACACTTAGAACGCAATAACTTCACTTTCAATCCATGAAATGTCATGAAATTCTCACTGGGCAATCGAAAARGATGAAAGATTCTAAYGCACTAGTCGACATATAGATGGCGCCACCATGAGGTGCTAGATTCAAAAAGTCCTGTTAACTTTGGAAGGTACCTTGTGCCCAAGCTGAATATAATCCTTTATGAAAGCGATATATCTGTTGCGTAATGGTGTATCGGAGGAGAGCCGACACTCCAAACGAYAGAATTGCCTTAAGGYGCAGCCACAAGAGTCGCCTAGGGGTGTTGTTTATATTTAAAGCTCACATTGCAATTAAGGAAACAAAAACTATATTTTATTACGATAAACACTGCAGGTGAGGTTCACTGCAAAATGAAAAATTTAACAAGGAAGTACAGCTGAGTTTTTACAATAACTATAAGTACATTTCTCTACTTCGGAGAGGAGAAAAGTATGTGGAAGCTTATTCTTTTTTTTAATTTATCTATACATACATTTAAACAGTTATTTATTTTGAATTCACCATTCCCAACATCTTCGCTGACATCGCCGTCGTCTCCGCTTCCATCTTAGCTACCATTGGCATAATTTCAGCTGTCATCACCGTCACTATCATCGGCACCAATGCCGGCACCTCCTACAAGGAAGCAGAATAATAATGCTGAGATGGTAAAATTAAAAAAGCAGCACAACTACAGAAGAGTCAAAGTTTGTCAGTAAAGATATGGTAGGGGGCCAACAACAACCGGAGCGAAAGCCGTGCCGCTGCAATGTAGACCGTTTCTTGTTCAAAATGAGGTTTGCTATGATTATCATTACTGAGTTATAGAAATAAGTACTAGTAAGAAAGAAATCGTACGTATGTAAGTTATAGTGAATAAGCAAATTTATTCAATAAAGTAATTGAGTTCAACTTCGCAATTCAAACGAACGTATTATCGATTGTACGGTGGCCGACCATTAACTAGCGCTCGAGAATTAAAAAATTAGAAGATGTCTACCTCCAAAGTATACTTTGAATGAGCAAACTCAAAGAACGCCGCAAGATAAACGCGCGTCAAGTGTTGTGACATATTTCAAAACTTATGACCAATAAAGCCAACAATTAAGTGTTTTGTTAATTGATAAATTAAAAAACATATTTTAAAACTTCTTACAAACAATAAAGCCATCAATTAAGTGTTATCAAATGCAAACGAAACATCAATATTTTTATTAAAGTACTTACAAAGTGGGCAACCAAAACAAAAAAGCCACCAAATCGAAMCCTATAGTGACATCATCCACTCCCCATTAGAAGACTAACGCTTCAAAACGTATCCAGTGGACAGTCCGAAGATAATGCAGAAGCTGATAATCCTGTAAGATAATTTTAAGTTTATATAAAATCTAAACTACCCGATATAATATATAAATAATCCTAAATTATTTGCTAATAGCAATAAATAAAGTCGATCACATAAATATTTTTGTAAACCATAATAAACCACAGAAATGGAACAAATTCAGGAAGCCATTACACACGTAATAGGTGCTGTCAATGCACAGATCGAGCAATCCAAAATATTGAACAATAAACCACTTATAGATTGAATTTGCTCCCCACAACAAAAGTTCTATTTCAAATAACTTTATTCACTTAACTGAATCAGACATAGTAGAAAATAGTGGATTACCTGACAGCGTGGAGAAACTCCCCATATTCGAAAGACAACCGATCCAATTCCTATCCTGGGTCCACAATGTCGAATCTGTTTTACAAGACTACGAAATAGTACTGTACAGAASCATTTTACGTCAAATTAGGCAGAAAATTAAAGGTCCTGCCGATACGATCTTAATCTCATATAAAATATTTATTGGGGAACAATCAAAAACTCTTTGTCACTGCTACAACGCGACCTTAAGACTTTGGAACACGAACCGGGATCCATATCCCAAAAACACGTCAGCGTAGAACAATTTTATGCAAAAATCAATAACCAATTAKCGCTGATAATAAACAAAAATAAAGAGTCAGAATTATTACAGAGGAACAAATGACGTTCTACTAGAAACCTATCGGAACCGAGCGCTTGATATATTTATCACCCGAAGTGGACGCTTCCCCTCTTGCAATTAAACACTAATCCGAGGAATTATTCAATCTACGCAAAGCTTAAATCAATTGCAAAAAACCGAATGAAACTATAACCAATATTTGAACCAACAGACTCCTGTCGAAAAATTTAATTTGTAATAAAAACATTCAAAATCAAGCACCGCCACGACCCCAAAACCAATCCCAAACCACTAGTTCCGATGGAGGTGGACCCTTTAACAAATTCACGAAGAATAAACTATATGAATCGACCGAATTATACGCCTATGGAAAGGTCATCCAATTGTTCTTCAAATATCCGTAAGAAACCCAAAAATTATTTAATGAATATCATCGGCATACGCCATCAGCTGCACAGTCTTTTAGAGATGATACCGGAAGAAGTCGCACGATAGGGAGTCGCCTTGTCTGAAACCTCTATGGTATCGAACGGCTCGGAGAGGTCCTTCCTGATTCTGACGTAGCTTAGTGGGGTCTCCTTTTTTGTGGATTGGGCATAGCACACTTAAATTCTAATCGTTGGGAATGCTTTCGTCCTTCTATATTTTACAAAGAAGCTGATGCATGCTCCTTATCAGTTCTTCGCCGCCGAATAGCAGAATAGCTCGGCCGGTAATCCATCGGCCCCGCCGCTATGTTGTTCTTCAGGTGGGTAATTGCAGTTCGAACTTCTTCATGGTCGGGCAATGGAACGTTTGCTCCATCGTCATCAATTGGGGAATCGGGTTCTCCTTCTCCTGGCGTTGTGCGTTCACTGCCATTCAGCAGGCTGGAGAAGTGTTCCCTCCATAATTTAAGTCTGCTCTGGGCCYCGGTGACTAGATCACCTTTGGCGGTTCCACAAGCGTATGCTTTTTCGTAGAATTTTCGAGCACTACCCCTGTCGGGCAACTTATCAAGCTCTTCGTACTCACGCATTTTGGCCTCTTTCTTTTTCTGTCTGAAAATGCGTCTCGCTTCCCTCTTCAACTCTCGGTATCTATCCCATCCCGTAGGCAGCTTCTCTCCGCTGCGACACGGCACTCCTCGTAGTACCAACTGTTCTTTTACACTCTCCGAGAACCAATGGTTTCGGTTGTGGCTGTATGTAAGGAGTTTGAATTGCCGTCCCACAGTTCCCTTATACCGAGTTGTTGACGAGTGCTCTCAGAGAGCGAAGTGTAAGCCGAGTAGAAAATCGTTCGGCTGTCTGTTGTGATTGCAGCTTCTTGACGTCGAGCTTTCCTTGTGTTTGTTGGCGTGCGTTTTTTACTGMATAGAGGCGRGTGCGAATCTTGGCTGCAACAAGACAGTGGTTCGAGTCGATGTTAGGACCTCGGAGCGCACGCATATCTAAAACACTGGATACGTGTCTTCYGTCTATCACAACATGATCGATCTGGTTAGTAGTTTTTCGATCAGGAGGCAGCCAGGTAGCTTGRTGTATCTTCTTATACTGGAATCTAGTACTAGAGATAACCATAATTCGGGCTCCGGCGAAGTCGATCAGCCTCAACCTATTTGGGGATGTTTCATCGTGGAGCTGAATATACCGACCGTAGTTCCAAAGATACCTTATTTGCCCGTCCTGCCGTTAAAGTCGCCAATCACGATTTTGACATCGAGGCGGGGGCAGCTCTCATAAGTACGCTCCAAGCACTCATAAAAAGCATCTTTGGTCACATCGACCTTCTCATCTATCAGAGCGTGGGCGCAAGTCAGCGATATGTTGAAGAACCTCGCTTTGATGCGGATWGTGGCTAGACGTTCATTCACCGGAGTGAATGATAGTACTCGGCGGCGGAGTCTCTCTCCACCACAAAACCCACACCAAACTTTCGCTCCTTTATATGGCTACTGTAGTAAATTCCACAAGGACCTACCGGTCTCTGTCCTTGTCCCGTCCATCGGATTTCTTGGACGGCGGAGACATTAACCAGCTGTGCAGCGGCATCTTCTCAATTAAGGGACCGGACATTCCAGGTGTATGCCCTCAAATCGTAGTCCTTAATTCATTTGCCATGGTCGTCAAGTATACAGATAAATTTAAAATAAATCCAACAACAACACAAAAGAACCCATCGCAATGGTAAAGAAAATTAAGACCAGATGTAAAATTTCTACACTATTTCACTTTACCAAATACTTTATTCATGGACAATGAGTAAGGCTTTATAAGCCCAATAACTCTTAACTATTTAAAAGGGTTGGGAATTAAAATCTATCTAGCACCACATCAGAAAAGTGAAGTCAATGGTGCGATAGAACGAGTGTATTCCACTATTATTGAAATAATCAGATGCCACCAAGTGGAATATCCTCATTGCTCTATTAAAGAAATTTTTTTTTTTTTTTTTTGCGGGTGAGGGGGTGGAAAATGTCTTCCGCATCATCGGTGCTATCGTCACAGCAGCGGTATGTGCCACTTGCAGGTCACTGAAAACCCCCCCTCTAAGGAACCGTCGCCCACCCTGGGACCGCTTTTGCATTACTTCAGGGTGGCGTTCCATTTTTCTCATTGTGAGATTTACATCTGCGCACCTGCGTCCAGGTCCCGCTTTTTGCTGCGTAGCAAGA
>NW_017537373.1:93874-94660 GCF_001853355.1 Bactrocera latifrons | reverse complement strand
CTCTCGAGTCCGTGTTTGGCAAACCCCACTCTACGGCTTTGGAGTTTAGGTCTCCGGCGATAATCAATTGACCTTCTATWGACCTGGCTGTGTCCTCTATATTGTCGAGCTTTCCTTGAAATTCYTRWRTACTATCGCTAGGCGTCAAGTAGCAGCTAATTACTGTAAAAAGGTCGCATTTGGCCCAGACGAAGCCGTTACCGTTCCCGTTGCTTACAGTGCTGATGTTACTCCCTGGTGGCAACCATATAGCGGCGGTTGAGCTGCTATCTTCTAGCCAGTYACCTCTCTCTTTCTTTTTGTATTGCTCGCTTATGATGATCATCTCRTAGTCGCTCTCCGTGGCCATTTGCGAGAGTAGTGCGTAGGCAGCCTTGCATCTATGCATGTTGGCCTGTAGGATATTCATTTGCCTTGGTAATTTCTATATACCGTGCATTTTGCGGAGCCCGGGATGAGTTCAAATTTTTCATGTTTGGGCTCTTTGCAAAGGCAGCATGAAGGAGGCTTGCCGCATTCTTTCAATTTGTGACCTGGTTGGCCGCATTTTATGCAAGCTCCTTGTCCTCTTCTATCGGGCCCTTTGCAGTCCCAGGTTAAGTGTCCTGGTCCAAAGCAGCGGAAACACCTTTTGGGGGTTTCTTTCAAACGCAGCCAACCCAGCCAATTTTAATGCGTGCCTGTCGCATTAGTGCATCCGCTCTATTTTGGTCCAGCGTTACATATGCCCTTACCTGCTCTCTTGTGTTAGGCGCCGTTATGTTAATCGCCAAGACTTCGGTGGTG
>NW_017537373.1:81428-92204 GCF_001853355.1 Bactrocera latifrons | reverse complement strand
ACCCCGGCGGAGGTTGTGGACGCTTATTTTAAGGCGGCATCTTCTCGCCTCTTCGCGGGAGGTTCATTGGGCGCGTGAGGCGTTTTGAGCCGAGCCCTCCTCTCCTGCAGCTCTTGGTCGGGGGCTGCGTATTACTATTCSCAGCTAACCTACTTAGCGTAGGCCGTCCACTATCCGCCAGCTGTGACCCCGGTAGTAGCCTGAGCTCAGCCTTACCCTAAACTATTAAAGAAATTGTCAGCACTGCAGTTGAAAGATATAATAACACGATACACTCAGTTACAAAATGGAAAGTAGCCGATGTATTCTTTAGAAGAACACAGATATTTAATTATAGGTAAAATTAAATTTATAAGAAAGAAACTGTCGCTAGAGACAATAGCGTCACAATAACTACTAAAAATAACAGAAAGATTCATAAATCACATTTAAAAAACTATGTCAGCCAGTTTTTATTCTTCAGACTCTTGCCGTACTAGACACTTACGAGAACGATAGCCCGCTTGTAACAATCAAGCAAGAACTAGAAAAAAAACAGAAGGGACGTATAAAATTATCTACACTGTCTACTTGGACGATTACGAAAAACTTACCAACGGCGATAGACTTACTACCACGAAATTAGTAAAACAAGTATTTAATTTCCGCAATTAAAACATCAGTTTTCCGAATTAGATAGCTTATTAAGCCAACTGCGTACAAATTCGCACCCATTCAAAAGATATATCAATCAATTGGATAGGATCTGCTTGGAAATGGTTACTAGGAAACCCCGATGCAACTGACTGGGACCGAATACTTTCCACAACAGATGAACTGACTGAACAGTATCAAACAATATACCACAAACCAATATCTTATCAAGAATAAAAAATATTAGAGAATTATAATAATACCTATCAAGTAACAATTTTTTCCGTATTTTACTTTTTTAATTATAATTTAATAAATTAATTAACTAAATAAAAATACATACATAAGTACAAGAATATCCTCAGATTCATCTGATTTTCAATAAACTTTTTAAAAGAAATGGTGCATAAACCGACAAGCAAAAAAGCAAATGCTTACACAGGACATACAAATGTACATATTGTATAATATTTCTTTGATAAATTAGTCTGTATGTTTATGAAAGCCACATGTTCTCTGTAGATTCGAAGCTTCGTTACTTTAAGACCTTTCTTTTGATGGAGAAGAAGGGGTTTATTGGTTTAATTGCTTATCGATTTCTTTAGGTTTTAATTTTGGAGTTTAAGTGTCGCAATTTCATTTTTACTCATTGTTCAATATTTCTATTTTCTCAATTCGTTCGTGCAACATACTCATTTGGTTACATGGTTTGCATCACGATCTTATGAAAATGKGGTTCCATTAGGTGATATAAACTGCCTTATAAACTGCTTTACCGACTGTAAGTGCAGATAATGTAATGCTCCTCGCCACTTACAACTCTACGCAGACAGCTAGTTTTCTGTGTGACAGAAACAGCTGATAACCACTTCAGATATGTGAAGGAGAAGTTTTATGCGAAAATTTATTGAGCCTGCTTATGCTCTTGCAACCAGTTGCTATAGAGTAGTATAGTTTTGTTCATATAACTGTTGGACGTATCACATCGAGATAGATATAGGGTTATATATACGAGTATATAAATGATCAGAATGACGGGAACAGTTGAAATCCGTCTACTTGATGAAACTTGGTCTACAGGTTCCTTAGTAGAAAAAAATTAGACTTCTTAGATGGGCGTAATAGGACCACTGCCCCGCCCACAAATTGTCATTAACCGAAAACATATAAAATTCCATAAATAAGCACCTAATTAAGATATAAAACTGTAATTTTGCGCAGTAGATCACAGTAGCAAGAATAAAAAATTTTAAACAGTGGGAGTGGCCCTGCCCCTAATAGGTTTAATCTGCATAACTCCTAAAACCACTAAAGCTACAACAACCAACGTAAATAAATAAAAAATTTTAAACAGTGGGAGTGGCCCTGCCCCTAATAGGTTTAATCTGCATAACTCCTAAAACCACTAAAGCTACAACAACCAAAGTCGCCCAGAACGAATATTACAAGAATTACTACCGATAGTATGAAAATGGAAGAGATCGGAGTGGATTGGCATCAGCCATTGGAAGCACTGTACTGATTCGATGGCACATTTAACCTTGAATCCTAAAAGAAAATTCAAACTTCCGACCATYTTCATGACGAACAATTTTTGTTGCTTAAATTTGACGTCATTTGAAAGCATGACTTCAATTTACGAATTTTCAGCTAAAGCAATTTCGATTGAGATGTTAAAGTGTTTTTAAAGGCTGCGGTGGTATATTGAGCGGTGGCAATGAAGTTTACCCTAATGCGCAATAAAAACCAGCTGACTTCCCTTTGTGACAATGGGTCTCATGCATAAAACGTGAGCTTGTGCTTGAACTCGATTTTTTGAGTAAAACGCGCTTGTATGCATAAAAAAATTTGATATATTTGCTTTTACTCACTGCTCAGGTTTGATCTTGTCTCGCTCAGTTCGAACTAAGTTCGATGAGCTTGTGCTCACTTTCATATGCATGAAAACAAGCTTTTGCTCTTTTTTGTGAGCTCTTTCAAATTTTTTTGAGCATGCCTATAGTTGACTTGCGTACACCATAGATAAATTGATCATAATCTCTTTTCTTGCTCTCTCGCTTGTCAGCTGGTAGGACACCCTGATCTGTTTTCTGTGCTGTCACCAGCTGTCAACCAGCAGTTAGTAAAAAAGGCGGGATGCCAGAAGAGCAGCGCTATAATTACTTGACGAAATTAATGTGAAATGAAATTTCATTGATCTGTGCGAACATATATTATTTATATATGTATGCATTTCCAAAGTGTTTAATTTAGTGTTTTGTATAATTTATTAAATACCCAAGCTAATATTTTTCAGCAGTGGCATCATTGGCAAATGTTATAAAAAATGCGAGTTTTGACAGCTCTCTCTCAAACCAAAGAGTCTCGTATCAAGTTATCCACGGCGTACACTAAAAAGGAATCATGGCTGAATATTTTGTGCCACAAAGAAATACAAAATGTTATCAACAGCGTAAAACAAATTTAGCAAGTGAGGATAAAAAATTATACAGGCTTAAATTCTTAGTTAATACTTTTTTATATAATTAATAATAAAATGAAAATACATAGGTTTGATGATAGTAGCATCAGCTGGTTGGCTAACTATTTTTTTGAGGAGTCACAAGAAACACGTGGTGGTGCCCTCAACCACATTGATAAAATTCGACTGTATTTAAGATTTTGTGTAGATCCTGGATTTCAAAATTGTATAGCCACAGATATTGGTGTCCATCAATCAACTGTGTCGCGAACTATTGCGGAAGTTGTGAAACTTATATCTTCCAAACCAAGGTAGTGGATGAAATTCCCGAAAGATGCAGATGAAATAAAAGATGCTCAAATGAAATAGCAAGCAAATTATTGCTTTCCATTCGCCATTGGAATAATTGATTGTATTCATATAAAAATTAAAAAAATCCACAAATCAAAGCGGTAACCTTTTCGTTAAACTTCAGAAATAAGCAACATATAGCAAAATGTAAAATAAAATTTAAAAAAATTACAGCTTGATCATCGCTATCAGTGCAACGGCGCTTTTTTTTTGTTATTTTGCCTCTGATGTTGCTGTTGTTTTTGTTTCTGATTTTTTTGTTGCTGTTGTTTCTTCTAATGTAATAAACGTACAACTGTCACCATTGGTTCCAAGAAAGAAATGAACTGTAAAAAAATAAACGAATAGCGAAATCAACAACAAAATTGGAATTCGATGACGGTGCACTTACCTGAAAGTTCATTTGTTGAGGGATTAGGATTATCACAAAGCAATTAAGATAAATCAGTTTTCCAGGTTTTTAAAATAATTTTTTTATTGCTTGTTTTATTTATATCTATTTTACTTTTAATGGGACCTGTTGGCCATTTTTTATTATGTTTCTCTCTATAGGTTCAATACCAAATTTTTTCCTAATTTCTTTTACACATGTTTCTATTGCTTCACTTTTCAATTTTATTATTATTTAATTCTACTTCTAATTCACTTTCACTTGACTGCATATTTGCACTTCAAAAATAATTGGACGTTTGATCTCCTATTGCTCAAGTAATTGTAATTGGTTTGAACTCATTTTTAAAAATACGAAGTTAAGCAAAAGCTGTTACTGTTTGATCGAACTTTTTTTTGCTCACCCGACTCAACTCAGCGCTTTTGCTCGTTTTTATGCGTGAGACCCATTAGCACATAGACGTTGAATGCGTTGCCATGAATTTTCATTTACTTTCATTTTTTTACTTTTTCAACTAGACTTCGTAAATTTATATTATCCGCCGATTTTTCTTCGACTGATCTATTAAATCACGATCATGGAACAATTCCTCGTTCTGATTTTATCGAAAAATATTTCTTGCTCTTCCACAAAGACGTGGCATTTTTCTGTAAAAAAAAATTACATAATACACAACGAATATGGGTTAAAAAATTGGGGTAAAAAACATGCGATTTTATTTCTTTGCTTTTTTTTTATTTAATACTTCCAAAAATTAATAATTTTTAATTGTAGATTAGGGTGGTTGTTAATAAGCACACGTTTAATTTTAATAAAATTTAAAAATTAAAAATAGTCACTTCGATTCCGTACTAAATTCGCAAAATGTATACTTTTTTCTGCCCACTTCAAAACTCTTAGAAAACTAATTATATTTTGATAAAATATTTTAAAATCACTTTATGCACCTAAAGAAGCCTTCTTTTCCGTTGTATTTTACCAGAAAAGCATAAATTATTTTGGTGCTTGTGCAACTATAACCAAATAAAACTTCTGCTTTCGGATATTTCAATACTTATCTTTCCTATATTTCTTAAATATGTACGGATATTTTGTATAAAAGTACTCTTGTCACAACAACACTTTTTTGAGAGAACAGAATTTATTCACTTTGCGGTGCACACTATTATGAAGCTGCAATATTTTTCTTCTTTTTCATACAACTCATATGCTGAACACATAGAGAGCGACAAATTTCAAACGACATCTCTCAAATATTAAAATACACACGGTTTTATGAACACAGTTATTTAGACAKCTGCACGACTATRCGACAATAGGGTCTCCCTTGTCGCTCGCGCTAGTTTAAAAATATTTTTAAATTTGCCGGTCGGTCCAGTCGTTTAAGAGGAATTTAGTGACATACACATGTACACAAGAAATATATAATATATATATTAAGATGTATTTGCACACGCACGTGTTTATTTGTATACTTTACCGAAAAAATAATGTACAAGCATACAAATATACATATGTATACGTCTTAATATGTCACCAACAAAAACTTGAAACATTATTCCACAAAAACAACATAGCATAAGCAGCATAAGTCAATATGGAGTTACTTTTCCATTGCAGTTAAGTCATACAGCCGAGTTGTACAAATCAGTAGTTTTTCCATTGCAGAAACTACAAAACTACAAGTAAAGATCACTACAGTCAAACTCCACTATAAATAGATGTCACCACGTACATAACTCATCTTTTTTACTTAGTCGCTGGAATGTTAAGTCGCGGATAGCTAATAATAAAGAACGCTCTCTACTGGAGCTAAAAATATATTTTTGTGTAACTTATTTAAATGCAAAGTTTAATTGGCGCGCGAGCAGATATCCAACAATAAAAGGATTCTAATAAAAATCCTTACAGTTGAAAAGGACCAGAAGAGGATATATGTACAATCTTTTAGAATAAATTAAATTCTTCTGAAAAAAAATCAAATAAAAGTAAAAGTGAATAAAAATGGCGCAAAGTGTAGATATAAATGCTCTAAAAACAATAGTGCTGGACTGTCAACAAAAGAATACCGCTTTTCAGATAATCAATCACATTCCTTAACCACCAAGCCAGGAACATCTGTGCAAATATACACATCATTATGGTGAAAGGTAAAATTTCTGGATGAACTGCCCAAATATTAATCAACCACATCACGCGACATAATTGATCACTTAGATGACTCATATGCAGGCAAACTACTCATATACGTCCTGAAAGAGGACATGATGGAGATTCAACCTCAACCAAGCACTTAACGTTGTCCTATCCAAACTGAAAGTGACGTACAAGAACGAGTTCGTAATAAACGCTTTGAGTCATGAAACGCATCTGAAAGCTATGCGACCATTTATAACAGGATTGAGAAGTCCAACAATAAAAAATACACTTTTCTCCCGTGGATGCACTGGAACAATACAGCACGATATGCGCCATCAACAACTTGAATACATACCGACAATGAGTCATCGGCCACAATACAATTTTAATCAACAAAACACATACAGAAACAGTAAACAAAGAGTCGAACCCATGGATGTAGATTCCTCAATAAATTTCAAGCGACCAACGCGACAACAACAACCTTACATCTCACAACATACTACGCAAATGTCGGAACTACAAGGCAACCAGATGAATCATCAACGGCCACACCATAACCCATTTGGGAATATAGCTATCGCATTCGGCTACAAAAGAGAGAAAGACGAAAACAGCGGGAGACATCAACACAAAGCCCAGCGTGTTAATCAAATAAACAACAACGAGAGAGAAGAAGACACACAATCCCTTTATAATGAAGCCCAAAGTGAGTATAATCAAGAAAGAATGTTTTATAAAACGGCACCGCTTACCAACTCTGCAAAGTACTGCAACAAATGGTAAACCCCAATAGACTCTGGTCCTACAAGTAATCATATAAAAACAGATTATCCATATGCGGAAAGAATACCATTACATAAAGAAGTAAAAATGAACACCTTGCATGGTAGTTCCATAGTTTAATATAAAAGAGAAATTAATTTACTGGGATTTGACCTAGATTTTTTAGAAATTGATAAATTAAAAAATTTCAATGTTACATTATGCTCTATGAAAAACGAAGACAAGCATAAATATATTTAAATACTCAATAACGCTTGTAAAATATAACCAAAATGAAAAAATAAATAATAGAATAGRTAACAAATCCTTTCAAGAAAGAATTAGTGAAAAATAATTATCAAAATGAAAATTTATCATATACAACTATTGTCCAAACAGAAATACGGACAGAAACTAATGATCCTATTTGGGTTAGACTGTACACTTATCCTTATGCAGATCAAGATTTTGTAAAAAAGAAAATACAAAAATTATTAGAAAATAAAATTATTTAGAAAAGTAGCAGCCCCTATAACGCACCCATATGGACAGTGCCAAAGAAAGGGACCGAYGAAGAAGGAAAACCCAAAAAAATGTTTGGTTATAGATTTCGAAAAATTGAACAAAATAATTATACCTGACAGATACCCGACATCACCATGGCCCTACAAAGTTTAGGCAACTCGAGGTACCCTACAACACTAAATTTAGAGACAAGATTCCATCAAATCAAACCCGTAGATAGAGAAAAAACGGCATTTTCAATAAATGACACAAAGTACGAAATCCTTAGACTCCCATTCTTCGTAAAAAACGCACCGTCTATTGCTTCATATTATAGGAAATTTATATAAGGATTCGCAAGTATATGCAAACCTGTAATTATTTATTTGAGGGGAGAGAATGGCTCAGTCTCAAAAAGTAACAGTACAAATATAAAAATTGAATTAGATAAAAATGCGCTAGAAGCAATGAGGAAAATCAGAGAAAAATTAAAGGAAAAAATTGATCTTTATCAAACCAACTACCAAAACGTATTCGACCTAACAATTGACGCAACAAATTACGCAATAAGAGCTGTACTAAGCCGTGGAAAAAACCTTATATCCTTTATATCCCGTACATTAAAAAAGAAAACGGAACAAAACTACTCAACTAATGAAAGAGAGATGGTAGCCATCACCTGGTCACTACAAAACTAAGAAATTACGTACAGGGTAGTTGATGAATTTTGCTACATTAAGAAACTGAAATAATTTTTTTTTTTCAGTGTATGGAATTCATTTTTCTTTTATTCATGTTAAAGCTCATTCAATTTTTATAAATATAGCTTAATTAGTTTTAAAAATAATGGAATGTAAATGCCCCCCTGCTCGTTGATGCATGTGCGGCATCTTACCAAAAAGTTGTTCATTACTGCTTGGAGAGTTGGGACAGGAATAGCCGCAATTGCTTCTTGAACGGATTGCCTTAGTTCATTCAAATTTGTTGGTTTTGCTTTGTAGACTTCCTGTTTGCAATAACCCCAGAAAAAAAGTCAGGTGCAGTAAGGTCAGGCGACCTGGGTGGTCAACGGAATTTGGAGTTTCTGGATATCAGCTTATTGGGAAATTATCGTCGCAATTCTGTCATAACAGGTTGAGCTATGTGAGGAGCTGCACCATCTTGCTGAAACCACACAGAGTTGAAAGAAATTCTCATTCAGCGTAATTCTGGATAGAAAAACTCTCTCAACATGCTCACGTAACGGTCTCCAGTAACCGTAACGATGTGACCGTTTTCTTCGAAGAAGCAGCGTGATGAAACTGCACACCACACTGTGACACCAAGTGGATGCAATTCCGTCTCATGGAGTATCTGTTGGTTGGAAGCACTCCATATTCGACAATTTTGTTTRTTTATGTTGCCGTTTAAATCGAAATGGGCCTAGTCAGACAAAGACAGTTTAACATGTTTCCATCCTCTTCCACCATTCGAAGCATCTTCTCGCAAATTTCCAAGCAAATCGGCAGGTCTGCAGCGTTCAGTTTGTTGGCCATTTGAATTTTATATGTGAATAAGTCCAAATCTTTGTGCATAATTGACTATAATGACTGTCTGCTTACACCCATTTGAGCAGATAAGCTTCTTGTCGAAACACGTGGATTGTTTTGTATGGCAGCAGCTACAGCAGCGATTGTTTCCTCCATTCGAACTGAAGGGTTTCGATGGTAAGGTCTGTTGACTGTCCCATGCTCGGCAAAATTGTTTACAAATCTTATCATGGTCCATCTGCTCGGAGGATTGTCGCCAAACGTGCGCATATACTCTCTTTGAACCGAAACTACGAACTCTAGTGCGTGATAGCGGCGGACAATCCAAATTCTGGTTTCAATGTCCCAGTTATCCATTTAGTAACGTATGCCACTACTATACTTACGTGGTATAATATACGTATGAGATTGAAAATAAAAATAGTTGATTTTTCACACACGTTATAAAATTTATTTATTTTACGAAACCCACTGCTGCACTTTGTTGGCGAACTCGATCACTCCCGTCACTTGGCGATTTTAATAAACGGGGGAATTGCTTTGGTTGTCTCGGATGAAAAAAACTAAATGTCACGGACGACTKCTTCGCTTTACGGATGACACAGTAAGAGACCGATCCCGGTCGGATCAATCCCTGTTGAAGGTTTGGCTGGTGAATAGCTGCTGATTACGAGTCGTCTCGTTGATAATCGTGTGGTTGTTGTGTTGTAGTAATGAGCGGTGTTAAGAACTGTGTTTGATGCGTGTGTGTAGTGAACGGTTGTGTGATGAGGATGCGATGTGATATGTTGCAGAATGTTCATAGCTCATGTGAACATCCCAGCCCCCCAAGGCAAGTTAATCGGCTAGGAGCCTCTGCAACTGTTGCAGTGTGCTTAGTACAGCGCTCAACCCTGTTGAGCGACGTTGTTGCTGGCGATGAGCGTGGCGTGGCGGAGATGGCCGTGAACGCATTGTGGTTGATTGGCTGCTTCGTCGTCGCCGGATAGAAACGCTGCGTGGTCTGGTACGGGTGTTGGTGCTATTTCCCGACGGATTGGTTCGGCGGGGAAAACGATGATATAGAGTGTGATGCGGCCTCTGGCAATATTGACAGGCGCCGTCGGCCCAGCACTCTATGGTGGCGTGGTCATCTGCCAGGCAGGTCATGCAATGCCCGTGAGCTCTTGCAACCTGTTGACGTTGAGCGGGCTTCATGCTCTTAAAAATGGAGCATCGTTTGAGGGCATGTGGGCGATGGCGCAGGCTGCAACATGGAGGCCCCTGTGGCTCCAATAGCTGCTCTTCTCTCTCTTCGGATGGCGGTGGTCCCATAACCCTGGTCCTTGGGGCGGCAACAGGTGCAGTCGACGCTTTCGGTGTAGCGATTTTGGACCTTACGGTGTTGGAGATGGTTTGGGTCTCCTCTACGTCTATTTCTATGGGAATATAAAATTGCATTATATTGATTTTATTTATGTATATGTATAATTGGTTGATCTTCGACGCGCTTGTGTGAGTATATTTATATATACGGATTTTAAAATGAGTTAATTTCAAATTAGCGGAATTGATTTATTATTTTTTCGATTAATTTAGCGAGTTATTTTGCGGTTTTGGTTGAAGTTGTTCTTCGCTGTTTGGAAGAAAACACAGTTTAGTGATTGGTCGAGTTAATATGCCGGTTTGTGTTCGAACATCGACTACTCTTATGTGACCATCTGACCCTCGCTGAACCTTTTCAATGCGGCCTAGCCGCCATTCTGTTGGAGGAAGGCATTCGTCCTGTATTATGACGCATTCTCCTGCATTGGCTTCCTTCTGGGCCGTTTTCCATCGATATCTCTTATGAAGATCCTGGAGATAGTCTTCCTTCCATCAGTGGCTGAATTCGTGATGGAGAATCTTGATTCTTTCCCATCGACTTAATAAAGTGAGTGAGTCTCCTTCTGTCTCAGGTATGGCGAGAAGAGGAGCTCCTCTGAGGAAATGACCTGGTGTGAGAGCTGTAAAATCGGAGGGAT